>NC_068988.1:48485476-48486069 GCF_001194135.2 Octopus bimaculoides | reverse complement strand
ATATATATATGTATATATATATAATATTCTATATATATATATATATATATATATATAATATTCTATATATATTATATATATACATATGTATGTACGTATATATGTGTGAGTGCATGTATGCATATGTACTTATGTATATACGGGTAGATGTGTCTATGTGTCGGTGTGAAGGTGAGTCTGTGTCTTTGTATGACACAATTCAGCATATATATATAATTGATTGGAAGCTCTCCATTTGTATATGTCATATATAATATATACCTAATCAGCAGAATTGCTTCCACATACATTTGTGCGCGCGCATATATGTATAGGTAAATAGTTAATGGATGTAAAGGTACATACATATTCACGAGTGCGTGCGCATATGTGTACTCGCATACGAACATGTGTGTACACAAACACTCATATGTACATATAGCTGTATTTATGTATACATTCGTACTTATGTGCATGAATATTTGTATATATATATTTCTATATTGTCTTTACGTATATTTATAAGTATCTGCGTTTTCATATAATGTTGTGTGTAATATAATGTGTGTTTCGTGTGGTTGTTTAGTAATGAATATCGTCATATGCATATATAT
>NC_068988.1:48481945-48485379 GCF_001194135.2 Octopus bimaculoides | reverse complement strand
TATATATATATATATATATATATATATATATATGTATATATGTATACACATTTATATATATATATATATATATATTCCTGTCCATATCAACTACAGCAACATAATCCACGGCTTCACCGTCGTATATATTCATTGCACGACAAAGCACTACTGCAACACGGTGTTCAAATGCATATGGAATATACTACTCTACGACTCCATTAGACAGCGAAATATCCCCACTGTTTTCTAGTTTACTTCGAATACACTTCTCTATTTTGCTGATACAACACAGTATTTTTTCCAATTCAGAATACTTTCACTATAAAACAGCATACATACATTACTCTACAATATTTCGGTACTGCTTCACTACAAAAATGTCTACCATTGTATGTTTCATCTCTTTTTCTAACGCACCCTCTCTTCTACTTTCAATTACTTATCCTCTTACGCTGTGAATTTTTCTCCTTTTCTTACTCTCTCGAACGCTAACTCCCTCTTCCTATCTATATACGTTACTTATATTCTCATTCACTTACAAAATCCTTTGCCCTTCACTCTATCAAACAATGTCTTTATATTTCTATACTACCCTCACTAGATTTGCTTCTTCTGTGAAATTATCTTCAATTTGGTGCTTCACAGACAAACGGCTATATGACATGAATATTTCCTTACACAAGTTATTTTGCTAACCGGATCAAAAGATTCAAAATTGGAAAAAAAAAAGAAATTCTTTGGATCTAAATTAATATATATATATATATATACATACTCCAACATACAATCATGAAAACGCGCACAGACACGCATACATATATTGAATTTCACCATTCACTTCCTCAGAAAATAAATAAATAAATAATTTTCGAAAGGAGAAAATGAATGAAATATATTTTTGAAAAGGATAGACAAAAATATAAATTACAAGACTTTGTACAGAAGAAAAATATTCAAGGAGCAAAAAGTAAAACGTGTACAATAAAAGGTGTAATAATAATAATAATAATAATAATAATAATAATAATAATAATAATAATAACAATAATAATAATAATAATATAAATCCATTCACGAAACAATGCATTTTATCTCCCTCGTTCTCTAACTCTGTGTCCCCTTCTCGTTGCCTCTTATCATATATATATGCGTGTATGCGTGCGCACACGTGTATATATTCATATATATATATATATATATATATATATATATATATATGTATATATATATATATATATGTATGTATGTATATATATATATATGTATGTATGTATATATATATACAGTTACATAAATATATATGCATATGCTTGTAGACATGCATTCATATCTACACAGACACACGCTGACATAGCCACATTCATAACTATATATACATATGTATATGCGTGTGAGTGAAGTGCGTGCATGGGTGCGCCCGCGCTTAACCACATTCATGTATCATTTTCAATAAAGAACTGCATTATGAAACCGCAACATATATGTATTGTAAGTATGTACGCAAGCGTGTATAAATACACATACATTTACATACATATGTATGTGCGTGAGTGTTTGTGTATGTATATATATATATATATATATATATATATGTGTGTATATATATATAATTATATTTATATATATATATACATATATATCTGAATTTATTTATACATACTTACATATTTGCGTATATACATATACGTATACGTATGCCCGTATCATTTGTGTATGTATGCGTGCATATTATCGCGCGCACACTCATGACTGAAACTGCGAATGAAATGGCAAGAAATAGCTAACAGCTTTATTAAGAGAACTATAAGAAAACATTATAAATGGAGAATTACTCTTGTTCTTTTTTAACGTCAGATTGAGTAACGATAAGTCTGTCTCACATTATCCTTCACACGATGCGCTGCACTACACTACTCTATTAGAATACACCCTCTCTACATCTCTCTCACATTCACTATCTTCTGAGCTATGTCTTTGATAAAAATACATTTACGGTGTCACTTAATTTCCTTCGCTTTATCGTCTTTATTTTTACTTCTTCTCCCTTTTTTTGTTACTGTTGTTGGGTTTCTTTTGGCTCTATCTATTATTGTTTCTTTTTAATTTCACTTCTTTTCATCTCCATTTTATTATTTTCTCCTTACTTTGTATCTTTTCTCCTTTCTTCTGTTATTTTTCTTATTCTCTTCTATTTCTATTTTCATTTTCTTTCTTCTCATCTCCTGCAATTTGTATGCGCTTCTTTTTTTTTCTTTCTTTCGAGTGGGGAGCTTATTTCTTTCTTGGAAAAGATATAGTCATATTAAATAAAGAACAGCTTCTTCAGACAATTGGTTCTTCTCAACGAGATAATCTTATACTTGGCAGAAATGATTATCTTTATGAAAAAAAAAAAAAGCTCTTCAAATTTTATTTATTTACTTTCACTTTTACAAATTTGATTCTGTACTCCATATATTCAGTATCAATCAAATTGATTTATATTTTGGCAATAATCCAAATCTGCCGTAGCCCTTTCTCATTGTCTGTTCATCGATTTAATAGCTCTTAAAATTAATATTTATATTTTGAGATTATCTGTAATGTGCTCAGTATTATGAAATTTTCATAACAAATTAAAGAAAATCATCTATGTTGCTCGTTTATTATGTGCAACAAAATAATGATGGCCACAGATAAGGTGGTTAGATGACTTGCCAGACTTAGATTTCTGGAGACAATTTAAAGAATTCTGCATAGATAATAACGATAACAAATAGATATTTTTTCAATAAAATTTCCACATACCACCTAACAATAGACCTCTTCTGCTTTTATTGGTATAATAATTTAATAATACGTAAGTAGTATGTGGTATTAGGTTAAAAGATACAGTATTAATATAGTGAAAATAACAAGATTGGTTATTGTATAATAATAAAAATTTAGGAATGCGTACATTCAGAGAAGTTACTTATATTTGACTTCTACACAGTCAGCTGAGTAATTTGCGTTGTAGAAATATTTTACGCATATTTATTTTGCAATGATAAATAGGTACAACCCAAATAATAGCCAGCAGTAAAAAAAAATAAAGTAAAACAATAGCATTAAGGCTATGGAAGTGTCAAAAAAAAATTGGTTAACGATTTCTCATTTAACTTCATGTACCTCGAGATTTAAACAACCGAATGTGGAAGTGATAAGTGTTCTGACGAGGTAAAGTCAAAATAAAATCAAAACTACTAAGCAAAGTAAAGCAGATTACTCATGTATATGCGACTTTTGGCAAATGTAAAGAAATCTCGCCTGCCCATGACTTTCAGGTGGTTTAACGTTTCCGGCACATTGAGAAAATCCCATCACGGTGTTTCACAACCGACCTGAAAATGCACGTGCCGTGTAGTTGATATTTTTAAAATCTAGATTATATATATATATATATATATATATATATATATATATATATATAT
>NC_068988.1:48466604-48479784 GCF_001194135.2 Octopus bimaculoides | reverse complement strand
ATATATATGTATATATATATGGAGAGAGAGAGAGAGAGAGAGAGATAGGTATGTGTTTGTGTGTTTATGTTTGTGTTTGCTCTCCACCTTCACTTGAAAATGGTTGTTGGTGTGCATATATCCCCGGAACAAAGCAGTTCACCACAAAGGGTCCGACAGACTAAGTTAAAAAACAAAATGATCTAGTACTGGGATCGATTCATTCGGCTAAAGGTGGCGCCCCAGCACGGCCGTAATCTATTGACTAAAAGAAATTTATTAAAAAAATGAATAAATAAAAGACATTTATTTTTCATGGATATTTTCGAGTTGGGATTTCGGGAACGTCTGAAAGCATAATTATTATAATTGTACCATTTACTTCAATACATTTTATCTTTTGATTTATAACGTTTTTAATGATGCGTTCAGCTATCCTATAGTTAGTGTGCATTAGATACATAAGCTGCGCTTTGTATTTTAACTGGTGTATTGGCTAATATAGGATTCGCATTGTATTTGATGTATTGTTTCTATGGACATCTCAGTTTGCTATAATACTGGTTGTTGATTAGTTATTCATTAATAACTCTTCGCGGAAAGAGTCAGTTTGTATAATAAACGCACGCAATAAAAAATTCACTGACATAATAAGTGTTGCTATAACCGCTGGCGCCACATTTGTTCAGGTGAGGATGCAGTCCATTTAATGGAACCGATTTATTTGAAAGATACATGGTTTAATGAAAGCTTGAGATCGTCGTGGAAAGCGAACGTTTAATCTGACATGGCTGGGAGAACGTTAAGTGGGTTATTTTAGCATCGTTAGGTATATAGAGTGACACTCTATTAACTTTACCACTCAAATGCCGTTAAAATTACCTCAGATTTGAAAGTGATGATGACGACGAAAACGTTTTTTAGTGTTAAGACTCTCAGGTAAATATTTCGTTTGAAATCAATAAAAATGTTTCACAATTTAAGCACAAGGCTGCACAAGTATTTAGATTGAACTGTGAATTATGTAGCCTGTAAGTGTATATTCTTAGTTTCATTAAGAAGATGCTTCAGTCACTCTCGAGTGAGGTGTAGAACGTCTAGGACTCCAGGCTTGAGTGTTTCAACAGAATGCAATAAAATCAACAGATATCAGTCAATGAGTGAAAAGCCCCAAGCACTACATTTACTAATTCTTGCTATCGTTGAAAATGTTCGACAATCTACAGATCATTTCAGTCTCTCATCATTTTCTTTCGGAATCTGGAATTTTCACTGGACATCAACAGTGGAAGGATGGAAAGTAGAATTAGCATTGGCTAAATTCCGCCTCAGAATATATTGGTCTACTACTCAATGCTGTACAATTCTATTTAAAAATATGTATTGCACTTTTTGTCTCTCAGTGCCGTTTATTTTCAAGATGTATGGCAATTTAGAAATCCTTTCTGAAAGTGGTAGTTGCTCAGAAGTATGAGAATGTCTTATTTCATTACACAGACCTTCGTACTTTAAAGCTACTTTACTTTATTTAATCCAGAAGGAAGGCAAATTTGAAGCTAACGTCGGCTCAATTCGATCTCAGAACGATAATGACTAATACTAAATCCTCCAGTTCATTCTGTATGCGTGCTCTTGTTGATGATTAGCATACACATACGTTTCTCTATACCGAAGATGCTGAATATCATACAGGACAGGAAAGGAGGAAAGCAATGAGTCTGTTATAGCCAAGCATTTCTAAGGGAATCAACTCAACGTCAGTATAATGAAATAGGCTATAACAGATATAAAACGCATCAGAGTTTCAATTTGTCGGCAGCTTAAAACATAAGCTTTAACAATCAGGGTCGTTGGAAAATTCTTACGTAATTTCTTCCAGTTCTAGCAGAATTATTCTTCAGCTCTCTCTCGTCCTTCAGAAAACTCAACTATGCTGGTTCTATTTGTGCTGGAGTGGTAAGAACGAATTGCAAACACTTAATCCAAACACAAAAGCAGCGATGCAGTGCAAAACCAAAAATATTTCTTCACAGATTGTACTTCAATGTTTTTCATTCGTATACCGTTCTTTATCCGTTTCTGATTTCATTTTTATTTTATATATTATTGTTAAGCAGAAAACAGCATTCAACAGCTTGAGAAAAACAAAAAAATAAAGGTAGCGCAAATACCATCATTGGTGCTGCGGATCACTGTAATTCAGTTGTATTTAGATGGCTGTTGCTCACATGTACACATACACGTTTTGGGCATGATTTTCTTTTGTGTGTGTGAATAATCGAGAATGAAGGTGTTGCTGTGTGGGTGTGTCCATGTGGTGTTGAATGCGCGTGCTTGTGTGTTTTCATGTATGTGTTGCTAATTCGAATGGAGTATAAAAGAAAAACATGGATGACTATGTATTTGAGTGGTTTCTCTTCTTGCGTTAGAGTGTTGTGTTCAGAAATATGCACTTTAGCTCGTGAACTACTGAAAAGAAGACAAATGACAGCCACTTGGGATATTCTCATACAGAAACAATGACAAAAGAATGAAAAATAGAAAAGAAAAACACAGAGAAAAAATAGTAAAAGTAAGTAGACAATATAAATGCATTACATCATTCGTTGTTCAAGAAAACATTATTTAGATTTGTGCTTCTAAAACAAACAAATTTTTTAGGGAACGTAAAAAGAAAATAAGTATCCTTTAAAATATAACAATGCGTCTCGATCTTATTTTAGTAACCAATAGCAACGGCTACTGAAGTTCAAGGCTAGAGCAGAAAACATAGTACAAGTTATATCGTGTACAGAGGATTATGGATTATTGTGTTCACTTTCATCATTTCTCTTATGGACTCTAATTGAATTATGTAACGAAGGAAATGAATGAAAAAATAAAAAGCGAAGACGATTTTCATCTTGGGCAGATACCAATAATTAAGATTTCTAAAAGTGAGAAATTCCATGTGTCACGAGAATTTCATCAGGAGATGAGAAACAACATTTTTTTTACTTTTGTAGACCTTCCGCGATGTTCCGATTTTTCAGTAAGTGAAGGGCATCGTTTGCGGAAAGTAAGCCTGGTTTGAGCAATCGAAAATATATGTAACAATGTAAACACCTTGAACAGCATCGTCAAGTAGCATAGTCATTTAACCATTGTGCATGTGTTTAAGCCTCACCAAATGTGTTGCCTATTGTATCCCTGGTACTTTATTATTTTCATTTTTCAGTATTCGTGAAACAAAATTGATGCAGTTGTACCAGAAGATCAGATCGTATCAAAACCATCTTATTGTAATAGATATACTGGCAGATGCACTCTTTCTCTGTATTGCTTATATAACTCCTTGCGTAACTACTTCTTAACTTCTATAATCTAGATTGTTATGATGTCGAATGTCTAAAGGAATGGTACAGTTGTCATTTAATTTACCGCCTTCTTAATGATGAGCATTAGGCCTATGATTTTAGGTAAGAAATAAATGGCAACTAAGACATCTATGATCCTGAAACGTAAGTAGGGAGTGTAAATTGGGTGTGCGTGGGTTTTGATCTCCCAGAGCGATAAATTCAACATCCTGTTCTTAACTGTAATATATCTTCAGCATATTTTGCACGCCCGACGAAAGATGGCAAGTCTGTGCAGTCATCACATCTCGTACACACCACGCTACGCCTCTCAATAGAGCTGATAATTTTGATTGCTAACAGTGCGCTCAGATCATCGGCAGTTTAATCTAACTTCTTAGTTATTTACAGTACTACAAGGTATATTCATCTAACCACTGACAACTGGCCAGAGATTTCGAACTTATAAGATACATATTAACATTCAACTTAGTCAGTGTTTACCATAGACAGACAGGTTGTGATGACTGAAATGAGGGTGGGAAAATTACCATGTTAGATAAAATTAACATAGTTTTAAGCATTGTAAACTAGTCAAAAGCCATGGTGAAGAAAGTATTATATAATTACAAGCACTGATTTATTTTTGCGTTGCAAAAGAGGGGTAGCAAAAAATGTGTTTGGTAATAGTTTTTCGGCAAGAAGCGGGTTGTATTTAGTGTTAGAATGACTAAGCTAATGGAATTGCTAACAATGAAATGATTCTCGCTCCTACTTCATATACTGAGCGGTGTTTCATTATTGTAACTATTAACATCTTATTAGACTGGACGAGAGAAATTTCAGAATATACGTGTGAGTGTGTGTGTCTTTATAACGGATATACAACACTGTATTGGTTCGTAACAAGAATAGAAATATCAACTCTTCGCTTAGTACACAAATACTCTAACCACAGCCCATTTGTGACAGTGAATGTGTGCAGGAATGGAAATGAACGAGAAACAATTAAATTTATTCAACAGTATTGAAAAACTACTAAAGATATTCAAAGGCTGCATAGATGTTCTAGATGCACGATCAAATGCAGATGTGAGTGTCATGTCAAAAGGAAATATAATAAGTTTCTCTTTATTCGTTGTGATTCTGAAATTTCTCTACTGATATCGGTTATAAAAGCAAGTTTATTCGTCAATCGGATTGAGTAGGCAATAAAATGTTGGCTACAGTCGACGTTGGAATTTCATAGGATTTTAAAAGCTAAATAGAATTAAGACTCGGATTTATACTCATCCATTTTAGTTTCACTTATTAATTAATGTTATTCTAGACTGAGTAGTATGAAATATGCACAGATGATGTTTACATTTGAAAATCATGCATTGGAAACCTTCTGAAAGCTTCTGAGAGATTTTCTCAATAACAGCTTCCATTAATCACCCCATTCTCCAACACTACATCACCCCCCCCCCACACACACACAGCAATCTAAGACATGAGATAAACTGATATTATTAGTCTGGTTTATTTGACTGCTGTTGTAATTAGTTGATACCACGATGTCAACACACAAGGACGCTCGGAAAATAAAGGACAAGGTTTCGTTGTGTTTTTCTTTATAATTTTATCCTCTCTATTCCATTTTTTTCTTCATATTTCTCCACGCTAAATTTAGTAGTGATATCGGTCTTTGTTTGGGTCTGAAATGTCTTACGTATGGCTTAACAACTTAAAAAACGTTATTAATTGCAACTTATTTCGCATTTTGAGTTCAAATCTCATCGTAGTCAACATTACTTCTTGATTTTTCCAGAATCAACAAAATAATTACTTGTCCAGTGCTGGGCTCAGTATAATTCATTATAACCAAGGCGGTGAGCTGACAAAATCGTTAGAGCGTCGGGCGAAATGCTTAGCGGTATTTTCGTCTGTCACTATATTCTGAGTTCAAATTCCGCCGAGGTCAACTCTGCATTTCATCCTTTCGGGGTCGATAAATTAAGTACCAGTTGAGTACTGGGGTCAATGTAATCGACTATCTCCTTCCTCCAAATTTCAGGCCTTGTGCTTGTAATAAAAATGATAATTGATTATAATCTCTTTCTTAAAACCCGTGACCCCTTAGCCAAAATTATTTTATATTTTCAAAGTTAATCATCACCTCTCTTCCATTTCACTCCTTTACTCCACCTCTCCTCTTCGTATCCTCTCGATCGCTATCATCATCAGCTCATAATCATATATTCATGCATTAACTTTGCTCACTCTATACCGCACTACCTAGGGTACCAAAACAATTTTTCCACAAACAGTTTTTTGTGACTTGACAAAAGATGATATTGTAAAGGGAAGAAAGTCCTTCTAATCATGACTTGTTCATCAATTATCAAACTTTTATTTAATGTGCTTCCTTTTTCTACCATGTTACTTGAGTAAATCTTGAATGTTTCTAGCAAAAGTATGACTGTATGCAGGCTTATGCAGGCATAATTATATTATGCTGTCTTTTCTTGATAAAGTGAAAACTTTAATTCTCAGCGTGTCACTGCGTATTGGTATGTGTAGATGAGGCAACAAATACTGTGGTACCACATATGCAGTAATATCACGTGAACTGTGTGAAAATTTGTTTAGTTTAGTAAAGTCCACGATACTAAATCCAGTAGATTACTTGTTGCTTACGCTCCCCGTCAGCTCTGAACGTGGAGATCTATGACTGGTAACCATTCCGTTTTTCTTTTCAAGAATAGTGTATATACGAGTAGGATATCTGATGTGTCCTTCCTTTTCTAGACCTGTAGTGTATCATTTGAAGTGGAATCCCTTGCCGTTTTTAACAGCGATAGCAAACAGATTGAGATTCTCCTTTAATTTGTATGATTGTGAAATGGTAATATAAGAGATGTGAAACAAAATACAAAAACAAACATAGCACTTGATCAGTTAATTAAAACCGTATCCAATACTACGGGTAACCATGGCTAAATTAAATGATCACCAAGTGTTCTTAAATCTGGGGCTGTCACGCAATTTTGGAACAACTTTGATATATTTTTAAAAATCGAATTGAAAACCTGCCCCCCCCCCCCCGAAAGAATGAAGAAGGGAAGGCAAGGTAATGTGGAGGGGGTCGTGTGGTATTATGACCTGTCATATGCTTATAGTATGAAACAGTTCAAATTTTAAAAGATATCTGATTTATTCGTTGATAAGTATAATCATAAAAGCATAGATTTCTCGTTAGCAAGTTAATTATGTCTTGATGACTGGCTCACAGCAGTGCTTTGTTAGAAGCAAAAACAGCTTTAGAAAAACCTAGAGGGTGTTAATTAACCTGGCGCCGGTCCTGCAGGTGACTTACGTCAGGAAAAGTTAAATGAAAATAATGCTCAATATAAAGTATCTCTCATTAACCTTTAACATTTGGAAACGAATAAAACATGTGTCAGTAACACTACTTAATCCGAAGAAAATTATTCAGTAACAGATATTGCTAGGACCGATATTGTAATGGATGCTGTTGTTGAAGATGAGGAAAAAGAAACGGAAACATTTAACTCAAACTCAAAGACAGTTTAATTCCTAATTCAAATATGGGTAAGGTGCGAGCATATTTAAAATTAAAGACTCAATGTTAAAGAAATTATAGAACCTTGTTAGTTCCGACGCAAATTATCGGGGTGGCTTCATAAGGGTGGGAAGTGTTTTAAGTAAATTAGTGCCTAGAAATACGAAAATGAAAATTTAATAAAATTAACAGTCAAAAGTTTTGTACGATTATTCGAATCTATTTCATGAAGTTACTCACAACACATCCATTTTACTTGTTTAATTTTTTAATGGTTTCAGTCACTGGACTTCGGCCAAACTGGTGTGCTGCTTTAGAAGGTTTAAGCTGAACAAATTGACTGATGTAGATATATATTGCATTGGAAGTTGTAAAATATCCAGATCTAAGTAAACGGACATCGGCTGTCGAATGGAAAGAGATAAGCACAGAAAAGGCACACACAAAGACATACGCAGATATACTAACGCACGCACACACACATGCTAGAGACGGGTTTCCATGCAGTTTCGGACTCCAAATTCACATATTCGCATAAGGCAAATTTGTTCATGCGTTTGATCAAAATAATATAAATATAAAAATGACCCACAGTTAATTTTTCATACCCATTTGATCAAAAGTGAATGTGTGCAATTCAAAATACTTGAGTTGCATAAATTGTCTGGTAAATAGAATGTTCTCAGTGGTGAACTTAACTGTTAATCTACAGAGAACTTCTGTAATTCTGGAAAAATTTGCAGATGCAATATATAATCCGTTTATAAACTGATGCACACATATTTAAGAAGGAATGTATGTAAATCAACAGTTTATTATTATTATTATTTTTTTTTTTTGAAAAAGAATGCTTACTACTATAGGGACAAGGTCCAAAATTTGGTGGAAGGGGCTAGTCGATTATATCAATTTCAGTGTTCAAAAGATGAAATGCAAATATGACTTAAGCCGTATTTGAAATCAGTTCGTAGACGACGCGCATTGGGTCCAGCGTGCTAATAATTCTGCCAGTTCGCCGGCTTTGTGGAAAATAATTACAAAATACATAAGGTACACCCATTCCACCCATAGCATTTTGCTTTTGTCTTAAAAGTGAAATGGTTGAAATCTATGCCATGTTTTTGAAGTCTTTGAAGAAAAGTGAGTATTGCACTGAAAAGGTAAAATATCCCCTGTTCGATCATATTTGCATCGAATCCAATAAAGTATGCTGAATTTTCAACTCAGAGGAAACAGAATCTAAAATATCGGCTTCGTTTTGTGAAGAAATATATAACGCTTTTGTTTCTGAAAAATTTGGTCGTAAACCATCCATGCCTTTCAATTTGTATTTACTTTTTGAAATACACAGAATTCTAAAAGATACAATTCCTATGACAGATTAAGTTCGTATGATACCGCGTTTAATGTGACATCAAATCTCATGACCTCTAACTTAAAAAACCTGCTGTTTGAAGCAAAATGTACACACTCTACTTGCAATATCTTCATCAAATTCCAGCAAGAAAATATTTCATTTTACTCTATGAAGCACAGCTGCGATTAAAGAAAGTTTTTTTTTTGGGGAACTGCAAAATATTATTACATGGATTGTAAAACAACAGCAGATATACTGCAAGAGATGCAACATGCACCATCCATCTTTGATAGTCATCAACAAATGAGTCTTGACTAAAACAGTACAACACTGGAGTCAAGTTGCATCATCATACTATTTCAACAGGACGAAAAACCTAGTATTTCCTGTCATCTCTCTCTCTATATGGTTGTTTGTTTGCTTCTCTACAAGATTCTCTGCCACCCTTCAACACGTTTTTTTTTAATCCAGCGCAATGACTCGCAGCCAAATTTGCTTGGTTGAACATTTTTAGTTGCTGATTGCTCACCATAAAGTAGCCTGATTTGCTTGAATGTTACCTTTAGTAGATAGAATCCAATGTGATTAAATGCACCGGTGATATTCAAAATATACACTATTTGAGTTGTTAGTAAATTTCTGGAAACATACTGTCACATGGTAGATAAAAATATGACATATGCTTAAAATTTTAATCAGAGATCTAATCTATTGATTTCACTCCAATTTTCTCTTCCGAATGCTGTTGGAAATTAACCAGGAAAGCAATATTTTCTAGAACAAGCCTCTACTGAAATATTTATCTTCTAAACTACTTTGATCCTACTTCAAACGCTAAAATGTTCCACAGATAATGAAGAACAGTATTATTATCTCTTGGTAGCATTTGAATATTTTGTACTGAAAATTATAAAGATGGCACTCAAGATATTCAAATACAAGTTTAGTTAAAAGAGTAAACGACAAACTTGCCTCAAAAACACATTCTTTTAATGTCTTCCAGAAAAAAAAAAAAGAAAACGGATTACACGTCATTAACCCCAGTAAATTGTTCTTCAAGATCTGTGAGATGATATAATTTAGATTTGGATTTATATTGATAAATAATATCGAAATTTGGCATATGCACAACCTTCGAAATATTAGTTTCGAAAGATATAATCTTCATTAAATTCGGTATCAGAATGAATTTCTAGAAGAGTACAAGGTAAATTCAACCACAGCAGAATTATAGGTCAATAAAATATACAGTCCTAAGTAGAGTACCTTAAGGCACTCCAGGGATCTTGTCTCAATGCCGCTTTTGTTTGATAAATAATATTGCCATTAACTGTATATACATCCTTGTCAAACGAAAATGTAATAGCCCAAGCGGCTACAGAAATTGCGGGTCTGCATATTTTTAAATACACCGTATTCGACGTTTACTACTAACTAGATGATCAAACTCAATCACTATTTGAAAACATTAAAAAATCCGTGTGAAATTGATCATTTGGGGTCTGTATCCCCATTACCTCTATACGCATCGTGATTTTTCTTCAAGATATTGACGATTGGCTAAGATTCTTAATTCGGAAAGTTTTTGAAACACATATATTGCATCATTCATATACTTTAAGATTGAAAGCACTCGTCAGAAGTAATTAATGGTGGTTGCTCACTTGAAAAGAAATTGAAGCAATGGTGAAGAATTGTCAGTGTTGTTTATTAGCAATGAAAGCATTGCCTCGGTTTGATTCACACCCATGGTTTCCACTGCAGCAGCTTTAGGCACGCATATCTATTGATTTTGTCAGTCCAATGCGCGAAGTTTGTGTTTTTCAATCAAATAGTTGCTCCTTCAAAACAATTTGAAGTTAAAGTAATACTTGGAGAAAATTCGTATCCCGCACTGTCAAAATCACATGGTTATCAAATGAAACGGAGAATTACGTTGTCGCTGGATTTGCTCATAATATCAGACACATGTTTCACTGTTTTAAAACTAAATTGGTCTTAGTTGGCATGTATCTAATCATAAATGTACCTTATTAGAGATGGCCAGCACGAAACAATTATCATATCGCATACAACCAGATAGGGAAACCCTACATAGTCGTTCAGCATTCAGCAATTAGCAACTGAGTCCAATTAATACACAGCGTACATCGTTAATTAATGAAAGAGCTATAGATAATGAAGAGTCACACACGATAATGTCGTACAGGTCATACAGAAATTGATGGAATAGTCATATCTAAATTGTCTTCGAACATATGTGATCGACTCAGATTTGACCTGATCTACATAACAATAATTCCAACTACCATTCTGTTTACTCAGCTGTATACAACATATTAGAAAAGCTTTGTTATATCTTACCTTAATATTTAGGAGGAACGTTTCATCATATCTTTCGAGTGGACTTTACAGAAGTGAGATGAATAAGCGTTATTGAAAATACAAATATAACCTTTTTAAATTACAAAACAAACACCCGCATATGTCTCCTAGGATTCTAACAGAAATCGTGCTTTGACGTTAACATCTGTCCAAGTTATTTTATGCAATCATTGCAACTCCTTTGTGGCATACAGTAAAGAAACAATTATTCTGCAAAGACAAAGACAAAGCAAATCAATTTGACGAGATTTGTTTACTTTCAAAATTATCATAGACATACAGAAAATAGACTCATGGTTATATTCACAAGAAATATAAGAGGTAAACTTAGATGAACAATATTTCAGACACATAAACCAATTTACATAAAGAGACAAGTCTAAATCTTTATCGATCTCAATTTTCTCACAAATACGATGATGGTTATTCTAAAGTATATTTGCGTTATCTATTTCTGTATCAGGAGAAAAACAAAATTAAAAAAAAGAAGCAATTCGAAATGTCAATTTAAAGTTGAGTCCATTAATTATTATTATTATTATTACGATGGGTGGCGAAAGATTGGATAACATATGTAATAAAATTTCAATGAATTAAATTTGCATTTTAGTTCGAGTAAGAAGAAGAAAAAAAAAAACTAACGGCGCTTGTTTGCGTCAATCAAAGAAAACGGCAGATAATTACAAGAAATTAAGATTTAATTTCACAGAAAATTGAATTTTCATACTTATAGGAAATTTCTGGTCTATGCAGACAAGTCAGGAGCACCTGTGAAAGTTTTGTATTATTTGACCTCACAAGCAATTCTATTTAATGAGTGGAAATTACCGAGAGGATTTTTACAAATAGGAAAGCAATAATGACCTTATGTGCTCTACATAATTCCAAAAAGTAAGTTAAGT
Source organism: Octopus bimaculoides (assembly GCF_001194135.2). Taxonomy (NCBI): domain Eukaryota; kingdom Metazoa; phylum Mollusca; class Cephalopoda; order Octopoda; family Octopodidae; genus Octopus; species Octopus bimaculoides. The sequence goes on along the minus strand of NC_068988.1, from coordinate 48,468,258 downwards.
ACAATAATTCAAGTATACCCAAATCATAGATTATAATAATTTATGCTCACACATGCTGATGCTTTCAATGCCAGACATAAACAATTCTCAATGGAGAGGAAAAGATGCCTCGGAAACATGAAATTTACATACTCTGCAAAATTATCTGCCCACTTATTTGAGGGTGATTTACTCTTTTATCTACCACTAATTTTTTGTTTATTTTTCTAACCAAAAGGAAAATTTCAATTCACTGAGAATTATATACTTTCGACATTAGATAAATTACCACCTACCTGAACTAATTAAAACTTTTAGTTCTTACTATTTGTCATTATTATTTGACTACAAAGAATATTACAATATGAGAACTTAAAACGATAAATTTTTGAGGGGCTAATCCTATATTTAATCATATCAAGTGTTATTGAATAACCAACGTAGAAAATTAATTTCGGTGTAAAGTGAAATATTTCTTTTTAGTTTAAGAGCTTGACTCTGGTGGAAGGTGTTGCACCCATAGCCTTCACATAACCCCATTGACTCTACGATTGACGTTGTTGATATTAATTCTTCTTAAACATCACAACTTGATAGCAGTAAAAAAAGCGCGGACAAGTAGGGGATTCAACAAATTTAATGTTTTGGGAAGAATGAGCTGGAAAAGTAATGAGTGAGGTGTCTGGAGGATGAACACACTACGGGTGGTGAAAGGAAGAAGAAGAAACAGGAGTAAATTAAATGGACATGAGTAGAAGTATCATGACATCAGCCACCTCTGCGGTATAGATACCGCTGCAGTAAGTGTTATCTTGCTGCGTGAGAAGAGATGACATTTTCTTGATGAGAAATTTCTTGCTAATCTACCTGGTGGTGTTTTAAGCAGTTTTCAATGTCTCGTATGCAGTTGTTCCACCGTCCTCACCGTGGAAGCAGTATCTCATTATGAGTTTGATATGTTCTGCGTAGAAATATTGAACTCGAACAGCGTAATGCTATTTGAAAAATGTTTAGTCAGTCCATGTATACTAAAAGTTTTGCAGGAGGTGATATATTTTGTTATCCACACTGAAGAAGAGATGTCATCATCATTATTATTTGGTTGATATTCTGAGCGCTATTGTTGATATCTTAAGTTGCTTTAATTAACACATTTGGACACTTGTCAGACTATAAATATTCATGTAATTCTTACTCGCGGTCAATTATCTTCACGACTGTTAATCCTCCATTTTGAATTATGTTGTAAGTAAAAGTACGTCGCTATCTGTTTCTGTCCTACATACACTTTACAGAACTAAATTATGAAATCACTCGGCAAAAATAAGCAACTCCATGTCTGCAAAATATGTAAATTGTTGGTTTATATTAATTGAAGTACTACAAGTTAGGAATTTTTCGTAAGTAACTTCAGTTGTTTTATTGATATAGTTTGTAAATATCATATCGTTGTTCAACTTCAGGTCAACCCTGATTGTATTCTTTTTAGTAAATAAATGTTTCGAGGAAACTAATCTTTCTCAAACAAATAATTATACTACTCCAAATACTAAATTTTCCTCTTCTTCATGGCAATTTTAAATACTCCAGATTTATTATTATTATTATTATTATTATTATTATTATTATTATTATTATTATTATTATTATTATTATTATTATTATTATTATTATT
>NC_068988.1:48459430-48462298 GCF_001194135.2 Octopus bimaculoides | reverse complement strand
TTTTATATAGTGTGTAAACTTTCCGGTGTTGGTTTTGCGTGTGTGATCGCTCGTGTTTCATTGAGACATCGTGCATAGGAGAACCTGTGCTTTGTATGGCAGTGAAATTTCATTTTTTAAGAATAAAAAATATTTTTAAAAAAATTATCTTCGTTAAAAGACCGCTTCCTTCAAATCTTGCACCGGTTCTTTTGCCTAATTCCATCGATGTTATTGGATTAGATTTGTTTTTGTATAGGGAGCCCGGTGTAGCACATCCATGTTGTTATTCAGCCAACTCTGATCATAGATCTACTGGACCAGAGAAGGTTTCTAGGGCTCAACGACAAACATTCTGACAACTTAAAACTGATCCAATGTGTGTGAAACTAACGGATGATTGGTATTGCATTGTACTGTGGTGATTTCTTGTACATGCTTGTATATCTATTTGTTTGTTAAATTTATGAAAGATTGCAGATATAATTACCCGATTATGAAGTTCCCTTTGCAAATACATGATCTCGTATTCCCTGGCACAAAGTATTATCTTTTGTGCCAACACAGATAATCACAGATTGAATAACTATCCGAAAGATATTCAACAGGCGGAAACGTGGGAATTTATCCGGCTTCTCATTTCTAGTTGGAACTTTATTCATCATGCAGTATCCTGGGGTGCCGATAACTGAGTCCACACTGTCGCAAGCATCTTCTTGACTATTTCAGTGTCGGACAGAAACTTCCATCCGTGTTCTCTTCATTCTCGGTGACTCGAAAATGCACTCGAGCACTATTATGTCTTCTCTGGCTATACTATAAATGGGGTATTTTTTATGATAAAATTGTTCAGCGCTGAATAATGCTAATTATTCTCATTTACACCATACTCATCAAGTCTGAGTTTCTTTGTTACAAACTATTCATGTACGTATGCGTGCGCGATGAGGTTGTTATAGATATGTAATTTCAAATGCTGGTTTGATATTTTGAACGGCCAGAAGACGGGCTTGCCTGATTCTAAGCTGTAATTTGCCTTCAATGTATTTCAATGCTATCATTACTTTATCTTTATTATACTTGTGTTATACGCGTGGTGCTTTGTACTGTTGCGCACAATTTGTCTTTGATAGGGTTGGGCTGACCATAAAATTTCAAGTCAACGGTTGCTCATGTCAGCTTCAGTTCAACGTTATTTAAAGAAATAACTCAGAATTTTTGACATTTTCATTGTTGTCTTTGTCGTTTTATCTTCTCATAACACTTTGTTTTCCACTTCTATTAATTCACTTCTGCAGTAGTTGACCATAAACACACATGCACACACGCACACACGCGCGTGCGTATGCATGCGCAGGAACATACTCATACATATATATAAATGTGTGTGTGTGTGTGTGGAGATAGATAGATAGATAGATAGATAGATAGATAGATAGATAGATAGATAGATAGATAGATAGCAGGCCAATTCGAAGAGACGTTTCAACGCCTTATGGAATGCTTTGCAGTAATGGCACCGGGACTTTGCGCTGTTTTTGAGAGTCATAAATTAAATACCAGTCCTGTGCTGTGGGTCGATAATCCTCTCTGCTTAACTATACAGAGAGATGTCATGCTCGGTCCAAACTCGCTCATGTTTCAATCTATATAACAGTGGCCATCAGCGAATTGACGGCTGGTGGCATTGCTTGCTTGCGCGCGCCACACACAACAAACAAACACATACACACACTTTCACGCACTTGTAATACATGCGCAAGTGCGTGCTTGTGTTCATAGTCGGGCATCTAAATTTAGACTGTATCGAGAAATATCAAATACTGCAAAAAAGGGAAATCGTCTGATAAACAAATGAAACATAGTATGCTTATTGGTCATAACACGAATTATTACTCCATGTGTTCTCTGACACCAGGTATAAGGCATTTTGTAGATATGTAGTATTCTGATCATGCTCGCTCTGCCTTATCTATATTTACAGACCTGAATGCCTTCCCGATGGCAAATGCAGCACATCTACGTGGATTTTGAACTGCTGACTTATAAGGTCACAATTTCCTGGGGATGTACATCTGACTTACTTTATAAGTTTGAAATAATAATTAACACACAATGAACCATTTGCTGTATCCGAACCTTGGGCAGATATTCTCGTCTGGATATTACATTTACGCTATGATAGGTTTATTAAAGATGTTATACAATTATGTTGATTTTAAGATTCGCTTGGGTGAAATACAGCTACATCCCATGCGTGTCATTTGCAGCGGTTCCAAACACCAAAATTCATGCTGCGTTCTTCTTACTTTGCATTTTCCCTTATGCTTCGGAAATCATGCATCTACACTCAAACTTTAATTACCCTTACCTGCGAAATGCAGCTTTATATACCAATCTACATTCTCTTGATGACTGTCGTATTTGAAACTATGATTTGGGTGAAATATGTCAAGTTTATTGAGGCAACTAATTCAATTTGTTTTAACCTTTGAGCGTGGCATCATAGATACGTATATTCTACTAATACCACGAGCCGACTAAACCCTTGTGGGTGGATTTAGTAGGCATACACACAAGTTCACATGCACGCGCGCACAAAAACATGCATATATACTATTATTCTTGTATTCTTTTACTTGTATCAGTCATCTGATTGCTGCCATACTGGAGTACCACCTTTAGTCGAACAAATCGACCCCAGAATTTATTCTTTGTAAGCGTAGTACTTATTTTATCGGTCCTTTTTTGACGAACCGCTATGTTACGGGGATGTAAACACACCAACATCAGTTGTCCAGCGATGGTAGGCTGGAATAAACAGACACACAAAGAGATACATACATACATACATACATACATACATACATACATACATACATATATATA
>NC_068988.1:48453214-48457819 GCF_001194135.2 Octopus bimaculoides | reverse complement strand
TATATATATTTACAGAGTTCAAACGAAATCCAATTCACAGTAAAAAAAATGCGAGTACTACTCTCTCCCTCCCTTATATATGTGTGTGTGTGTGTGTGTGTGTGTGTGTGTGTATAAAACATATGTATGGTCTATTCATTTTTATTAATATATACATGCATGTGTGTCGGTGTTCGAAATATTTATTATCACTATATCATCTTTTTGTTGATTACTTTACGCCGTTCGTTGCTGTTGCTCTACCCACGCCCTTGTCGGCGTGAAGGAAGCTAATATTTCAAAGAACCATTTATTCTTGCTTTCATATTAAATTATTATGATGAATACAAGCCATATTGTTGTAAAACGAAACAGAAATTCCTATCAACCTTTATCAGCGTTATTTTCAATCCTAACAGCAGCATTTCTATCAACACTTTGAAAGGCTTACCCAAAATAACTTTTTGAACTGGCATAAATGATAGACCTACATACAAAAGCTAATTTCTTTCTTACTTTATTTATTTTGGTTTCTTAGTTCTTTACACTCCGAGTTCGAACCTCGCGTAAGTCAACTTTATTTCCATTCCACCACGATTGATAAAACAAATAGCAGTCTAAGTTGTCGGAGCAATATCATGCAGCGAATATTCGCTTAAAATTTGTACCCGTGTTTAAAATTAATGTCCTTCTAGGCTTTATATTTGCTATGATTTAATGTAGTTTTGCTATATTCATATTTTCCTTTTCCAGTATGTATGTGTGCCATTTGTGTGCAATAATTTATATCTATTGAAATTTTTCTTGTTTTCATTAAGGCGTTTCTTTTTAACATTTACTTTAATATGGCGGATGTTTATGTCATAATTTCAGCGGTAGCGACGTCAGATCATGTGTGAGATGAAATAAAAGAATAATACAAAACACCAGCCTTTAAAACGATTGAGAACACTGCACTAAAATCAACAGCAGACTCCAGCAACAACAGTGGAAACGATAGCAACACATGATGGACGTTAAGGAGAATACAGAACGACGTTGGCAATGCTATAAATGCGAACTAACAACGCGAGCAATAGCAATAAGGAAATACTATGCTCCACAATAGCAGAGTGTAGCGGTGCAAAGCAGTAATAATAACAACATAAAGAATGGCAACACGAAAAATACCATTATGTCCTCGGTAGAAAAATAGGAACCACCACTGATACCAACATTATGTTTACCACTTAAACTCGAATGCTCATCACTATCTCAACCAATACAGCTACTACAAATAATATTTGTCACCATTACTAAAAATACCATCACCACCACCAAAACTATACATACCATCTTAGGAACTCTAAACAACATCGAAACCGCCACAATTATCAACACCGTTGTTGCAAACGTCATTATCACCATCATCATTGTTGTTACCAGCACAAACGTCGTCGGCATCATTACTGCCACCACTACTTCAAGATACCAACCCAGCATACGCCATTACCATTACTGTGACTAACTAGACAATCACTGCTACTACAAACTACACCACCGCTACTGCAAGCAAAGCCAGTACCACCATCTCCGCTACAAGCTACAACGCCAGCAGAAAAATGTTTATTTTTATACATATGCCGCTATTTTCTCACTTTGTCGGAGTTAATTATGTAAGAAACACTTTAATTAGATTTGTTCAAAGCGAGGTCATATCACACGTTCCCGAATAATCCACTGACCTATGACCGGCTATCTTAATTCTATTGCTTGGATCCTGTGTTTCATTATATTAAAAGCTGGTGTGCCAAACTAATAGAAGCAGTGATAGAAAATATGGTAGCAGCAGAATCTATGATGGTGGAGGTGGTAGTGATAGTTAAGATGGTGGTAATTCGACATAGCATGTCTAGGGGAACATTGTAATACGGTTGAAGTGAAATTTTGTTAGCTATTTCTAGGTGGTTGTGTGATCACATAGAAACTTTAAGTTTTCCTCTTGCGTAGATATTATTGAAGGTGGTGGTGTTGATTGTGCTATTGCTATTATTACTGTTGTTGTTCTTGCTTAATCTCAGTTCTTCCCTTTTGGACCCGTTTATAATCCAGCTGAGACAATTTCTTCAAATATTTTTTTCATAAACGCTGGGAACCCATGTGAACATTTACTAATGCTTAATTTTCTAAGACGATGTGAAATTATTTGTACGGGTTTTACTGCTATTTCTAGCAAGTGCTACAACCACGTAGTGATCCATAGAGATATGAAATATAGATGGCAGCAGTGTCGGTATGTAGGAGATGATAGTCGATTTGTTTTACACCAGTTCAACACGTATCGGGAAAAAAATAGTATGTTCAAAGGCATTCTATTGTTTTTCTCTCATGTTTTTCCTTATTTTTTTATTAACAGAAACTATATTCATCAATGTGTCCTGCTTCATTTAAGACGGCTAGATAATATTAGAGGGTAATTTGGGAGGTATTTCAAACAGGACCAGCGACCTGGTAGCGGGTTTTCCATTGGTTCGGTGATTGTGTTGGTGGACTGTTAAGGTGTTAGATCAGGATGATAGTAGCAGTGATATGTGATTGATGATGGTTCAGGAGGTGATACTAGTGATAGTTGGTGATGATAGTGGTTGGCAATATAAAATCCTCTAGATTATTAAACTTACAGGATATTAAATGTTTTGATGTTTTGAGATTGATTAATTGCCCCTATAACACGCTGATATTAAATATTGTAACAATCACTTTCTTTTCAGCCTGTCTTTGAATAAAGCTACTACAGTTGGTATCAATCTATCCATCAGCAGTCCATGAGAGGATATCAGGACATCATTACAAGCTAATAATTCGTTCATTAGTTTTACGGTATTCTAGTTGCTCAGAATGAGCTTAATTCTGCCTCTATAAAATTTGATGGACGTCTGTGATCGAACAATATTCCAACGACTCAGCAGCAATAATACAAGCCACACTCATATTTCTTATTAAATATGATTATTGCGAATCCCATGACTTATTAAATTATTCTGACGAGACAAGAAAAACTGAGAGCATCTTATGTAAGTAACTCAACTCAGCATACTAAGCTAACAAAATGCCTGTCACTTACATAAAATACGTTATAAAGGTTCTGACATTTTAGAAAACAGAATAACAGAGACGCATTTCAGAGATTTGTTTCATTGGAAAAATGGAAGAAAGCTTTTCTCAGAAAATTGATCATAGCGGAATGCTGAAAACTTTACGGACCAAGCCCTCATATTCGTCATATTTTCCTTCATACTAGCGTTGGCAAAATGTTAAAGCAGTAGTGTCAAAAAGTCAGATGGTGGTGTTAACAAGGCGACAAATGAATTCTTTCACGCCAAAATAGAATAATTTCATCCGTTGAACTGCCGCATAGTTTCTAGCCATCAAATTTTATTTAAAATATTTTGTTTGAATTGTGTCTATGATAGAAGACAATTGATCAAAGTATCAGATAAACGAATGTAAATCCAAGTTATTTGCATGGGTATCTTGTTAGCCATTCATTTTGAATGAATTTCGGAGAGACAAATTTTTTCAATTCATGCATTAATTTGGGTTACATCTGGATTTTCTTGCGCAATACAGTAGAGAATATTTGAAAAACGGCGACGTTATTTTCAGACTAACAAATATCAACGCTAATATGTATCGATTAAGGTACCGATTTACAGAGAAGAGTACCTGGATATTTTAGAAACATAAATGGATTTAAATGTGAAACAATGAAAGTCAGTATTTTTTCTCTATTTTCTACAGGATTTCATGCACTGCAGTAGCTTTTAGATGATATGCGCTTTAAGTATGCAGTTTTAGTCACGACAGCACTGTAAATAAAATATATGCTGTTCACACACAAACACACGTGCACACACAGCTATCAACCAATCTCTATCTATCTATCTATCTATCTATCTATCTATCTATCTATCTATCTATCTATCTATCTATGTTTCTGTCTTCCTCTCTCCCTCAATTCCCTTTTCATTCTCCCCCACTCTCTCTCTCTCTCTATATATATATATATATATATCTGCGTGTGTGTGAGTGAGTGTGTGTGTGTGTCTGTGTGTCTGTGTGTGTCTGTGTGCGTGCAACTAACGAAATTGTTTATACCTGTTAAGTATTGAAATACGTCTACTAGTCATTTATAGACTTATAACACATTGCGTTCTATTCAACTGAATATTCTACATTCTTGGAAAACTCAATTTAGTTTTCCAGATATATTAAAACTGTTGCCCCACTGCTGCTGTTGAAGTACTGTCAGGCTGCTAGTAACATGCTCATTTTGTGCAGTTATACTAATACTTTTAAAATGTCGTTGAGGTACTTACTCTAATATTTCTTCTACAAAAAAAAAAAATACAAAAAACAAGTGATTGCTATACTCAATGATTTATGGTAATTTTTCATCTTGCTACGTTGTCTTTGGCAATGACTTCGCAGTCAACCGCATCCATCTACCATCCTTCCGAATGTTCAATCACCTGTTTTCTTTGAAAAAAAAAGTCATTTCCCTTTCTCCATTGAGAAAAGGAATTGTTATGTGTCACCGAAATCTATGTCAAAATCCTAATCAGACTTTACGCCAATTTCTTCATT
>NC_068988.1:48443357-48452787 GCF_001194135.2 Octopus bimaculoides | reverse complement strand
CAATTCCTATCATAGTAGGTGCCTTAGGTATAATAAAAAAATATTCAGACAAATACATAACAAAAATACCAGGACTTACAAATATATATAACATACAGAAAATTGCACTACTGGGTACTGCACACATTCTACGCAAAACACTTTCAATAGAGTAAACATAAGAGCACCACAGCAAACCACAGCACATACCCAAGGCGCACAGAGCTGCGCTCGGTAGTGAAGTGAAAGCACGTTATAAAAATAAAACTACTGAACAATAATAATAATAATAATAATTATAATAATAATAATAATAATGATAATAATAGACCAACCCTGTGGATGAAAATGGTGCTCAAATTAGGGTTGCCGACAACGTATGTAAGATCTTTGGAGAAAAAAGTGATTGTTTCAACTCACGGAACATAGACTGTGATCAAGCTAGAGCAATAAGAAAAAAATCGTTGTTTCACAGAAGTAGAGCTGGAAGCTATCAAAAGACGGGTATTAGAAAATAGCAGCAGAGATAACGATGAAAATACAGCTCTTACTAATATAAGTAATCTCATAGCACAGGGAAGGAGCAATGGTAGTTTACTTGATGATAGACATCGATGATCTGAAAGAAGACAATAAAGCTAATGGTGACATGACAGATGAACAAAACGCAACCTACAACAGAATAATGGCAAGTCTACAGGAGAACGACAGCGACATTATTTTTATTTGCAACCTTAAAAAGGTTGATCGGTGAAAATTGAACCAAGAAACGAAAAATGTCAATGAAATTCTGAAATACGTCAGAACAAACAACATCACAGAAACAAATAATTTGATCAAGGCAGCGGGTATTGTTGTAGCAAAAAACGTGGGAGTTGATGTCAAGAAAAAGAAATATAATGGGAGTAACAAAAGAAAATATCCATGGTGGAAAGGGAGAATACAGGCAGGGTTATATATGCTTGCGAAGGACGTTTCTGTGTTAGACCGAAAAGAGAAAGGAGAGCTTAAAAGCGAACAAAAATACAGGGTGCTGAAAAGGAAGTATAATATTGAAAGAAAGGGCATAAAAGTGGTAATGGAGGATCTGAAACAGCGCTTCGTTGCAAAGAAGGCAAAGATGGTAAGATACGACTAAAGAATGAAGGGTTACCACCAGAATAGGTTATTCAGAGTAGATCAGAAGAGATTCTAAAAAGAAATAAATGGCGAGTGTACAGATAAAAAGTTGATACCAGATAACATTGAAAGTCAAAGGTTTTAGAGTGACATTGGGAGTAAAGACAAGGAGCACAAGAAGGATGCTGAATGATTGCAAGAACTGAAACAAACAGTAGGCTGTCCAAAACAGGCAGGACTAGTCATTTCAGTTAGGGAAGTGAAGGGAATCAGCAAACAAATGAGCAACTGGAAGGCCCCGGGACCAGATGGATTTCACGGCTACTGGATCAAAAGATTTGGTGAATGTCATGCACGAATAGCTGCACAACTCAACACCTTGTTAAATGCCGACCAAGTAACACCAGAGTGGTTGACATTGGGTAGGACAGTGCTGTGCATGAAAAACATCGAAAAAGGCAATACGATATCCTTTTTGTAACCTATGCGGACAATATTGACTGGAATACTCGGGTCATCCAAGGGGACTGCCTATCCCTACTCATCTTTGTACTGTGTTTGATATCACTAACACTGATTCTGAGGAAAGCAAAAGCTGGGTATGTATTCAAAAGCTGCTAACAAAAAGTCAACCATTTGTTAATCATGGATGACTTCAAACTTTAAGATAAAGATGAAGCCCAAGTCAGTTCCCTCGTTGATACGGTGTATACCTTCAGTGCTGATATCAGAATAGAGTTCGGGCTGAGAAAGTGTGGTGTGTTAGTCTTGAAGAGAGGCAAAATCAAATGTATAGGCGGGCTAACGATGCTGTCGAGGGAGGTTATGAAGCAGATAGAAGAGACGGGCTATAAGTACTTGGGGATTTTGGAAATGGATAAATTGATGGAGAAAGAAATGACAGAAAACTTTACGGTGGAGTACTTGTAAAGACTGAGACTGATCCTTAAGTCGAAATTAAACGGACGAAATAAGATTGAAGCTATCAACACCTAGGCGGTTTCAATCCTTAGATATGGAGTAGGGTTTATCGCATGGACAGTAGACCAACTGAACAACTTAGACAGAAAGACAAGGAATTTGCTAACTAGATATGCGACACTCCACCTAAAAAGTGACACAGACAGACTGTATGTACCATAACAAAAGAGGGGGAAGAGGACTTATTGGGTGTGAACACAGAAAGAAACAACATAGCATAGTATGTAAAAAAACCCCACAGTACCACTATTATTGGAAGTAAGAAGGACAGGCTTGTGTAGGATGAAAGATTGCAAAGATAAAGCACGGTACAAGAAATTGAAAACGAATGAAACTGGAAATAGGTGGGTAAAGAAAAGAATGTATGGACAATTTCATAGGGATGTTGAAGATAAACACACAGAAAAAGGATGGCTGTGGATGACTAAAAGTGATTTAAAAGCGGAAACAGAGGCTCTTATCTGTACAAATTACATAAAATACAAAATAGACAACACATCCGAAAGTGATAAGTGCAGAATTTGTGGACAAAATGGTAAAACTGTATGGCATATTACCAGTCAATGTACGCCACTAGCCCAGAAGGAATACAAGAGACGCCACGACAATACACCAAGGATTGTCCATTGGACACTTTACGACATGTATGGACTTGACAGAGCAAAAAACTGGTACGACCACAAACCCGAATGCATCATCGAAAATGATAATTCAAAGATCCTATAGGAGTTTATGATTCAGTGCGGCAATGAGATAGAGAATAGAAAGCCAGACATAGTCTTAATTGAGAAAGACAAAAATGATAAATATAGCAAGCCAAGCTGACAATAATGTATGCGATAAAAAAGAAAGAAAAGTTGTGAGATATGACAAGTTAGCTTGGGAAATTAAGCAGTTGTGGTCGATTGAAAAAGGTGGTAGTAGTACCAATAATTGTCGTAGCCCTGGGAACAGTGAGTAAAAATCTTGAGAAGAACATGGAACAAATAGGGGCAGCAATAAGGGTGGAACACTTGCAGAAAACAGCACTGCTTGGAACTGCTTGAATACTCCGGAAGGGGCTCGAAAAATAAGGGGTGTCACTTGAGTTCCCTGGTAGTGAACAGCTGACATTGTAGTACATCTCCAGGGTTAGAAGCTGTACAAAGGCAATAATAATAATGATGATGATGATTATGACGATAATAATAATAATGATGATGATGATTATGACGATAATAATAATAATGATGATGATAATAATAATAATAATAATAATAATAATAATAATAATAATAATAATAATAATAATAATAATAATTATTATTATTATTATTATTATTATTATTAGTATTATTATTATTGTTATTATTATTATTATTATTATTATTATTATTATTATTATTATTATTATTATGATAACAATAATTGGGTCCAATACCACACAATTTGAAAAAAACATCTGAAAACCTTAGATAAACTCTACACTCTAGATGTGTTGCAAAATTCAGCATTACGTGGAACTGCACGCATATTGTGTAAAGTACTGTCTGTCTGAGGTCCTTGTTGTGACTTGACAAACAGTACAAAAATATCTTCAATCAGAAATCTCATAATGATAATGATGATGATGATGATTTCATTTATTTGCCACAAGGGCGAAATATAAGGGTACACTGCAAAGACAAAACAGAAAGTGTGGGCTTTATATATAATGAAATGATTAGAAAAAAATGAAATGAAATGAAATGAAATGAAAGAAAGAAAGAAGGAAGTAAGTGTACACGGTATACACTGGAAAAGAAGGGACATATACATAGCGTACAACGGTTTACAAAAAGTGGCTGGAATTATATTGGTGGAATTTGAACTCAGAACAAGAAGACAGACGAAATGTTGTTAAGCATTTTACCAGGAGTGCTGACGGTGCTGCCATTTCGCCGCCTTAAAAATAATACTACGACTGCTGCTGCTGCTACTACTACTACTACTACTACTACTACTACTACTACTACTACCGCTACTACTACTACTACTACTACTACTACTACTACTACTACTACTACTACTACTACCGCTGCTGCTACTACTACTACTACTACTACTACTACCGCTGCTGCTGCTACTACTACTACTACTACTACTACTACTACTACTACTACTACTGATGATGATGATGATGATGATGATGATGATGATGATGATAATACTTTAATGATTGCTAACATTGACAAACGGCTTATATATGAAATGTTGCTGTCATGAGTTAGCGACTCACTTCATTGAATTTCATACATGTTTTACTGGTTCTCATTATATCAGCCTAGCAGTGATAAAAACCAAAGCTGTCCTCAGATCTAATTGAAATTAGAAAACAAACTCCACAGCATAATGACTCCATAATTCTACTATTATTGCCACTGCAATATACTGGAAATAGCAATAATCTAGTAGGTATATTGCCGTTGATAACAACATACCGCTTAAATAAGAGAAAGCGAAACTCACAGCGTTCAGCACTATTAAATGTTATTACGATATCTCAACATTATCATTTGTCATTTGTAAGAAGCTTTAAAGGATTCGTTGAGAAATTCATGAAATAATTGCACAAACGTGGGTTATGCAGTGCTGTCTCCGAAAACCTCAAAATTAAGGACGCTCGAATTCTAGTTTGCTAACAAGTTCTTAGCATTTCAAAAGAATTGTAATACTTCAAGTAAACTGCTGCAAGAATTCTTGAAAACCATTCATTTAATTCTTATTATTGTCGCTCCAATAACATTAAAACTAACGAATATCGGAAATTTCGGTGTCAGCCAGTGGTAAGTGGTAGCTTTGTTCATGAAAACATCGGTGAACTAATATAGTAATGGCAAAGGTGGACATGAAAGTGAAAAGCGAGCTTCTTCTCACAACCAAACGAGCAGTCAAATAATTGAAATTGAAGTAAATAGATTTATGATGTAAATCTTAAAAGAGAGAGAAAATATTTGTAGTGTTGCCTAGATGGCGACATACATTTGCTTTGCATACCATATTCTGACGTAGAGACACGAGAGAGGAAGATTAAGCATTATGAGTGTCCACTTTCTTACAAAATTCCTAATTATTTACGTGTAGCCAATCAGTATTATAAACTTTACTCTATCATTATAAAAACGTATCAGCGTCAAAACTTCTATTTCTTCATATCTTTGAAATCTGCCGTCTTTGCATCGTACTTGAGTTTTAGCTTTCTTTTTCATCGCTTAATGAGAAAAAACAAACAAAAAGCAGCGACCATATGTTTTTCAGGATCTTCGCGGTTGGTTGGAAGAAGAGATGAAAATGCATCCAATGACCAACTCGTAATAGTTTTAAATCGGATGACAGATAAAAACTACCTCATGCACTCAGTTAAAATCACTAAATGCCTAGTATTTAACCCGATGACATATTAAGTTTATTACCCTAGTGTATTCCATTGCGAGTGGAAGGATTTTCGTGACAGTCGAATCTGATATCACGGCGGTTCCTTTCTAAAGAGAGTAAATGTATTATGAGAGAGTAATAGCAAACTATAACTATAGCTTGCATTTAAAATCAGTTCTTGAACTCGGGTTTAAAAAAATACCTTGCTTTTCGTCCATGTCTCATTATGGTGGAGTAGATAGAGTACAACATTATTTAGCATAGGATCGAAATTTCGCATCTCGTCACTGGCGAAACGCTCTCTCTTCAAACCAAAACATCTAGTGCTCTCAGACTTACACAGCCTACTTGAACCAATCAAATCTATTTATACTCGGACAGAGTCTTACATTCCAAGCAACGAAAAGAGTGAACAAATATTTTTGAGTCATGAGTATAAACTGACCTGAGAGCCTGGAGAAATCAGATAATCACGTTAATATTAAATCAGATAATCACGTTAATATTAAACCTCAGAAAAGAACAGCCAAGTACGTTGTATTAATAAGTTTCAATATTGTCGGCATGTGATAGTAAGTATGCAATAAACTGTCTGTTTCTAGTTAAACTCTCCCATATGTAGGCATCATATGCTAGACAGAAGATATTACTCATCAACTAGGTTTCATTGTCGAGTAAATAATTCACGCTAGAATATATTGACAGCTCTATAATACTGGTTAAAAATGAAATATTTCTCACTCACCATCCACTGATAAATCATAGATAAGTAGGTAAAAGCTTACTAAATGGATGGACTATTAAAAACTGCTAAAGTAGATTAAAATACCTATTATTATTAATCTGAACGATGTCACAGCATTAAGGAATTTTTAAACAATTATCGTTTTTAAACAATTTGTGTTTAACTACACTAGCTTGTCAGAATAATTACCTCTTTATACCTCCGCTAACATTGCAGCCAACAAATTACAATCAGATTTCACTTCTACTGAGGAGATGGAATAATGCTTTAAAAATCCGGAGTTGACTCCCGTACAAATCAGAAGAATGAAAATTAAAATATTTGTCATTGATTAATATTTGCTTGGCATAGCATAGTTATTTCTACCGTTAGGTTATTTGTAATGTTTTATTCACGAAATATGCTTTCGCAACTTTAACTAGATTGTATTTAGATTGATTAAACTGTATTGAACTGAAAATCTCTCCCTCGTTAGCAGTAATTTGAAAACCGCAAACCAAACGTGCCCCACCATTTAGTGTGGTGATTATCAGTAGCTTGATGAGTTATTTCTAAATATTAATTTAGAATTTGAGTACGTGACATACATCAAAATAATAAATGGTACTAAATGGTTAGATTACCTTCGAAATAAACATACATCCAATTGAGTCGGTACATCTTTGAAAAGAGTGTAACTTGGATTTCGTGATTTTCTCAAGAGTAATGTGTATGTAACTGAAATAAACTAACAATTTAGAATGGGATTTACTTGCGACTATCATCTTGTAAGGCTTTTTAATATGGCATTATGATTCTCACCATCCACGTACACAAACAACCCTCTCCCTCGAAGACGATTAGTTATGCATTCATAATTACCGTCATATTCTTCATCTCTGCCTATTTCTAACAACAATCAGCAACATTTCCTTATGTCAGACAGAGGCAGGCAGACTTTGTGGGCTGTTGAGTGTGACTTCCAGCTCTCTATTGGTATTTAGCACTATCATACTGTCACACACACCTCACCTCCACACACGCGTATACTAGAAGTGAAGGAAATCCACAATGCAGTAGAATGGCTGTGAAAACAGCTTAGGAGGTCGAGTAAAATATATTTATACACGGAAAAACGTGGGCAGCAAGCCGCTGCAGACGATCGAATGTATACCTCTCAAACACCAGGGGAATGCTCTGTACTACTGAGTTAAATGACTCCTGACAACTGACACTATCTTTTATCGTGTATGTGTGTGTGTGTGTGTGTGTGTGTGTGGGTGTATTGCAATGAGGTGGTGGAGTGACATAACACATACTCTAGTATAACAGACTTAGAATTCCTTACATGTTGTTTTATTTCTGTCCGTCATTGTTCTGAGTCGAAACCTGTGTGTCGTACATTTACATTATCGAGCCCTCTACCTCCAGCCTGACATCGGTGTTAAGAAGAACCGCAAAGAAATGATTCTCATCTCGTTCTCACAGCACAAAGTAGCCGATTATGAAAGAGATACATAGAAATATCTAGCATGTTATTTTATTAACCACAGGATGATAAAAATTTTAAAAGGTGGTCTAAGCCGAATTTGAACACAGGAAGCAACAACCGCAACAAATACTGCTAGCCTTGAATAACGCACTAAATTCTTTATTAGGTTACAAATGTAGGCAGAAGGTCAAGAATAGATAAGAACGTTTTTAATAGATACAATCGACTCCAGTACTTCACTGGTACCTTATTTTATGGCTCTAAAAGGATAAAGTTGGACACAGCAGCATGTGAACTCAGAATGTAATGAACCAGAATAAATACTGCAAAGTATTTTTCTCACGGTCGAATGATTTTGCTATGGTTCTGCCAGCTCACCACCTAGACACCGTTCTTATAATAATAACAAATTGGGATAATAAGAATAAATAAATAAATAAAGAGTAACAATTGCTATAATTAGTAACATGAGGCAATGAGGAAGTTTCAGTGTGGTGGTTCAACCAACTAGATTAATAGCGTAAAAATCTCTCTCAAATCACACCACATTGTCTTAACTCTGAATGAACACAGACAATGTAGCAATACGTAAGTCTAAAACCTGTGTGCTGACAGCTGTGTTATATTTTTCATGTCTACTGGTTGTCAAGACTGACCTTGAGCTTAATTACAGCAAAAAACAATAACGATTAGTAATGCAACAGCAATAAATATAACAACCTATTTAATGCCAATGCATTGTTACAAATTTAGATCAGCAACATTCATAACACTCTCAACAATAA
Organism: Octopus bimaculoides; assembly: GCF_001194135.2. NCBI lineage: Eukaryota > Metazoa > Mollusca > Cephalopoda > Octopoda > Octopodidae > Octopus > Octopus bimaculoides. The sequence goes on along the minus strand of NC_068988.1, from coordinate 48,444,314 downwards.
AATAATAGCGGCAACGGTAGCATTAGATATAATATCACAGGTTGCTGAAGATGCTGTAACATCCTTCCTCAACCTGCTAGAAATAGCAAGCTAATATAGATTTCAAATTTTGACACAAGTTCGTTAGAAGGGGCTAGTCGATTACATCGATCCTGTCCTCAACTGGTACTTAATCTATCGACGCCGAAAGGATAAAGTTAAGGTCGACAATGGTAGATTTTGATAGGAGAACGTAAAGGTGGACAAAATGCCGCTAAGAATTTTGCTCGGCGTGGTAACGATTCTGCGTGTTCTCCACCTTCTGGCAGAATGATATTATATACACCATACCCCACTATCTTTAGAATTGAGGGTAATGCTGTAAATTACAGTCCTAGAAACACAATATTTGGGTTAGGTTCGGTCTAACATTTCTGATAGGTCAACCCCAACTAAGTTCATCTGGGATAAACAAAAACAGCAGCAAGCATAACATCTTTTATCTTCTTTTACATGTTCCAGCTCCTAGAATGCGGCCATGCTGGGGCACCACCTTGAGCTTTTAGTTGAGGGAATCAGGGAATCAACCCCCACCACTTTTCTTTTATTTTTTTTCAAGCCTGGTGCTTATTCTATCGCTCACTTTTGCCGAACCACTACGTTACGGGGACGTAAACACACCATCACCAATTGCAAAGCGGTGGTAGTGGGGGCAAATACAGACTCAAAGACATGCATATATACACACACGATAAGTTTCTTTCAGTTTCCGCTGACCAAATTCACTCACAAGGCTTTGGTCGTCCCGAGGCTATAGTAGAAGACTGTAAACTACGGTTGAAAACGACTCGTTTAATGTACAGCCTCGTGCTCTCAGGCCTGCAACCACAATATCGAGAAGAACTTATTTACCCTCTGTCAGTGACTGCTCTCAAATTATACCCAGAAACGCCTTAGCAACAAATATATATATATATA
>NC_068988.1:48439989-48443210 GCF_001194135.2 Octopus bimaculoides | reverse complement strand
CACACACACACACACACACACACACACACACACACACACAGATATATATATATATATATATATATATACATACAGCAGATAATAGTTACAGCAATAATTATAACGACAATTATTATTATAGATGTTAAAGTAACAATTATAGCAACAACAAAGTGTCTAAAGGCTGACAAATAACTATAGCAGCAAGCTGAGTCACAACAACAACAAACACAACAACAACAACAACAACAATAACGGTGAAAAATTCAAAAACAAAAGCGACAACTATGTCAGCCAATTTCCACCACCACCACCACCACCACCATTACGGACTTTTCTAGCAGCAGCACCATCATTTCTGTTGCTGCCATGCCCATCATTTCATACACCACAAATAGTTAGTAATGGTAAGCAAATACATTTTCTATCTCTTCTTTTCGTGGTAGTACTATTGCTAACATATCCTACACTTCTAATATGGCCTCTTTGCCAATAACACATTCTCCCCACCACTGCTCCAGCCTTATGATTCCATACATAAAATATCCTTAATCTGATTTTCTACACACGGACAGCAGAATCCAATTATTGCTAGGCCATTCAAGTGAACACTAACCGAATAATTGAGTAACCAGTCTTAACATAACTGCAACCATTGTATTTCGTTGAGCATTAAACTGAAACCAAAGCGAAGACCTGAACTATGCTTTAACTACTAAGAATCAATCCTAACTAAATACCGAAAACTAAACATCAGGTTTCAAGCTCGTAAATCTCTACACAGATGCTTAACCTGATAGAAATAGCAGCGAAATCTCCCTTAAATTACATCTGTTTAAAAAATGTAGGAATAACTCATTGGATAATCAGAGTAGCTAGTTTGAAAATCTCCGTAAGAGTAACTATACTGAGAAGTAATTCTTACCGCCACTTCAATATTGCTGTCCAGTTGGAACCGACATTACTACCGTATTTAACACCAGGAGTAACTTCCTCCGGCTGGTTATCGATGCAACCACTGAGGATGGGCACAATAGCTCGAAATCGTATGTTTTAGTGGTCCCATCGCCTTCCCTTGAAGATGCTAGGCGTTCGCTCCTCGCTCCTCTGCTTGCAATATATATTGGGGGCAAATTGCATCTGGATAACCATCTGGAGAAGACTCCTCCTGGATTTTAAAAACAGTGGTGATGTCGGTTCCTACGGCACAGCTATATTGAAGTGGTGATAATCATTATTTCTCATTGGATTATATATTCCCAGAAACGCCGTCACTATAAAAAGGGAGGCGAGATGGTCTTGGCGGGGATCGTTTTGGTCAGCTTTCTGCTCAGTCAGAGATAATGCGGTGCTGAATGTAAACAACCAAACATTATTAAAGAAGAAAAATATGAACGCTTAACACAAAACACTAAACATGAAGCCAAATCATATGCAATTGATATAAGTTATGCGGTATTGGAATCACACATAGAAGCTTTACAGTGCCGCCGGCACTTTTAATCGGTGACTACAGAACTGCAATTATCACTCTTGTATAGACAATAGAGCACTGGACTGTACAGATAACACACAAATGCAGTCACTCAGCTGTCACTTTTAGATTGCTAACACTGTGTTGTGTATCCTACAACAACTATTGCAATCTTTTTCTCGCTTCTACCACACACATGAGTACATTTTTCGTGACACCAGTGTCACACACAACTTCGACCACAACTAGAATACTATAAATAACACTACTGCATCAGAATAAGAATTAGCTAGACATTGCATTCATTCGTGTATCATGCAAATCTCATAATTACACGCTACATGGCCAACAGTGAAAAGCGAACACATAATTATTTAGTTAAAATGAAGAGACCATCAGCTTACCTACTCAACCGCTACAAATGCTCTCTAAGCTAGATAAGTGACACAGTATCAAAACCAAGCACACTTAATCCTTGCCCTTGTAGCCCGAACGACCGGTTCCTGAAGCATTTTATCTCGTAAATCTTCCGGAAAAGGCCCCAGTGATCTTATCTGTAGCTGATATCAAATTTGTAAGTGGTCAGTCTACTAGCTAAATGGTCAATATGTTTAGACAGCTGATTGGTAAATTTGTTCCCAAAATAATTGACCAATGCCAGATCCAACTGCCCATCCACCCCAGCTTTCCTTTGCATTAGATGTTATGTTCTTTTAAGCAGAGAGGATGGAAGAAAGAATTGATACGGATATTTTAATGGCTGTTTATGTGTATGTAGTTGCGTGTGTGCATATGAACGTGTGTGAATTTATGTGTGTGTGCGCGCGCGCGTACGTGTGTGTTCCTTTAGCCGTTTATGTATGTGCGTATATCTCTGAGTAATTGTGTAGGGATATTACTACCAATGTATCTGAGAAGTATGCTGGACTATGTACGAGCTTCTGAGGGTGTGAATATATGTATGTGTGAGTGTGTGAGTATATATATATATATATATATATGTGTGTGTGTGTGTGTGTGTGTGTATGTGTGTGTGTATGTGTGTGTGTGTGAGTGTATAAGTTTATGTGCACATATACTCACACGTCTCACGTCTCAATAATTATATATGAATGCATGAATACATATCTCTATTTCGCGATGTATAGAAGCGGTTGTGTAAGCGTAGGAATCATTTGGATTTCTACATATGCATGTGTATGCTTTTATTTTTATCTGTGTACATGCCTGCGAGCATGTGAGTGTGTGCGAGTACGTATATCCTCTGCATATGCTATGGAGTGTCATTGCTAATTCTAGCTCATTACTCTCTGATGTGTAACGACGACGCTGGGCCCGGCTTAGACAAGGACTATCGTTATCCTAGATCGCAACATCGATGTATATATATATATATATATATATATATATATATATATATATATATAAACACACACAAACACACACACACACACACACACACACACACACATATGTATGTGTGTATATGTAAATTCGGTAAAAGAGACCGATAGAATAACACTTTAATATGGTGATCAAGCATGGCCGCAGGCAAATGACTGGAAGAAGTACAAGAATAAAAGAATATGTATGTATGTATGTATGTATGTATGTGTGTGTGTGTGTATGTATGTATGTATGTATGTATGTATATGTGTGTGTGTATAAAACAAATAAAAAGTGGTTCACTAATTTGCTTGAATCCTGGACCTACACACACACACACAAACACACACACACACGCAAACACACACACACACACACACCC
>NC_068988.1:48438860-48439675 GCF_001194135.2 Octopus bimaculoides | reverse complement strand
CACACACACACACACACCTAGCTGTAAGGTCTAGCGGAATAAACACTAGTGGTACCTTAGAGATCTCTCCAGGGATGCTAGATGATCATGTACGATATAATTTTTTTTCCATTTTATCGGTTGTAGACGTGCCAGGTGTACATCGCATTTAGGCAAAGATGTTTGTATCGATAAATACCGTGTAGTTTGTTTACTTTCTGCGTATGTGTTTGTTATGAAAAAAAAACAACGTAAAACAAATATACTGAAACTGTCAACAATACCATCAATTGTACCACCACCACCAAAAACCACCATCGCTATTGCCACCACCATTACTACCAACGTCACTACCACTACAAGTATTAATATCGTTATTACTGTTTTATCTAGCACTACTACTACTACTACTACTACTACTACTACTACTACTACTACTACCACCATTAATACTACTACCATTACTGCTGCTGCTGCTGCCACTACAACCATTTTTACTAGAATTCTTATGGAATCAATATTCCCACGACATCACCAAGGTGACCCCCAACCACCTAATAGGGTCACACACCCTGCTAAGAGAGCAGCAAATCTTCCCCAAATCATAACTTACAGTCTGACTATGAATACATTGGGTAATGTCATTGTATAGGCGCGGGAGTGCCTGTGTGTTAAGTAGCTTGCTTACCAGCCACATCATTTTGGGTTCAGTCCCACTGCGTGGCATCTTGGGCAAGTGTCTTCTGCTATAGCCTCGAGCCGACCAAAGCCTTGTGAATGGATTTGGTAGACGGAAACTAAAAGAAGCCCGTCGTATATATGTATGTATATATATA
>NC_068988.1:48436921-48438108 GCF_001194135.2 Octopus bimaculoides | reverse complement strand
AGATGTTTGTGTACGTATATACTTATGTAACCTACAAAGAAGATAAATAAACAGAGTAAAATTAACAATTTATCCGTCGATTGAAAAAGACGAGCAGCTGCCTTAATCGATTTTCGATACTTATTAGTTTCTTATCAGAGGTGTCTACAACAGTTTTCCCAAACCCATAGAAACAAAATTCAATCTGCTTATATATGCAATAAAATCAAGTAGCAACAATAAACTGGAGCTTCTAATTTTCACACATTGTATATACATATGCAAATATGAATTAGAAGTAGCTCAAAGCGTCTGCTACGGTTTTTAGGGATGAGAGAATATATTCTCAATGGGCCTGGTGTGAAAAAACACCTGAAAGTAAGTCATACTTAAGCAACACAACTCACATAGGTCCCTTTCCAGGATTACAGACATCAATGTTTCCTCATTGTTGTGATTTACCTACGCGGCCTGCTGCATACCATATTGCCGATTATGATAAATATATGCTAAATGTCTTAAACATCATCTGCTAGCACGTTCCATTGTTTCATAGCACAGAAAAGATTGAAATATGAATTAGAAGCAGCTCGAGTTGCATAAACAAAATCGAACATACACAAGGTATGTCAGTTGATGGCATATATATATGTATCTATATATATGCCATAAGCTCTCATCCATAGCCAGCTATACACAAGCACACGCATTGCACATAGAGAAGATACACGCGCATAGCCATAACACACTCACATCTACTCATATAGCTGATATACATGCATACGTATCCGCTCGCGTGCCATGTAACTGATGCCTCGTAAGCTCCTTCGAAGACCTGCCAAACAACAGGTCATTAGCCACGCGGTTCAAGAAATTCAATGCATTTGATGCTGCTGGAATGTCGATCTCACATATAATGATACCATGTGACACGCCTGACCAATAGCGGCTCAGTTTTCACTTGCTTACCTATGCGGTTAACTATACCCGGCGAGCTAAGTTTCAGGAAGAAGCCTGCGAAACTTAAAGTTGCATTGGGCCGAGTCAAGCCGTTTTAAATAATATATATAAAAACATATATATGTGTGTGTTGTATGTGTGTGTGTTGCGCGTGTGTGTGTGTGTGTGTATGTGTGTGTGTGTGTGTGTGTGTGTGTGTATACGCACATACACAATGAGAGAGTTAGATAGCCATTCCTGTTATAACC
>NC_068988.1:48432954-48436208 GCF_001194135.2 Octopus bimaculoides | reverse complement strand
TATATATATATACCTATCTGTCTATATCTCTGTACACACACGGACAGAAGCGTAGTTGTCTCATTTAGTGGGGGAATGAAAATGTGTTTGCATATCTATATTTGTAAGTATATATAAATGTGTGTGTATGTGTGTATGTGTGTGTGTGTGTGTGTGTGTGTGGATTCTGTACGCAGGTATAGCTATGTGGTAAGAACCTTGCTTCCCAACAACATAGTTTCGGGTTCAGTCGCACAGCGCGGCACCTTGGGCAAGATATCTCTACTATAGTCTTGGACCTACTAAAGTCTTCTAAGTGAATTTGGTAGACAGAAACGTGAAAAGAGCCCGTTCTCTCTCTCTCTCTATATATATATATGTCTATATATAATAGAAAACAGAAATATTCTTTTCTATTCTAGACACAATGACCGAAATTTTAGGGTAAGGGGTCAGTCGATCTGATCAACCTCAGTACGTAACTGGTACCTGATTTATTGATCACGAAAGGATAAATGGCAAAGACTACCTCGGCAGAATTTGAACTCAAAACATAAAAACAGATGAAATACCGCTAAGCATTTCGCCCAGCGTGCTAACGTTTGTGCCACCTCGACGTCTTAGTAAACAGAAATATTAATACTGTAAGTCTGTAGAAAATTTGAACCCGAGTTTCTGTCCCTCGCTTCTAGAATGAAAATCAACGACTGTGTATAGCTGCATTTAGCTGTATTTAAATTCAAAGCTTCAAAGCGAAACAATACATTACTTATTGGTTCTGCCATATTTACTATAGTATTGTGTAGTCTAGTTCCTAAACTTTCTAAGTGCATCAGAAATACACGGACTGTTTTAGCTTGGTATGATTAATATCGTGGCAAATTCAAAATATAAATAGCCGGAACATATACTGCAAGATAATTTTTAGTAAGAATTCGTGCGCGCGCGAGCGTGTGTGCGTCTATTTGAGCATGTGTATTTCTACAACTGCCACTTGGCAACCAGTGTTTAAATACTTTGTTTTATAGAACTCCAAAGCAAATTGGTTTTGTCGAAATTTGAACCCAGATTACATGGGACCGGGACTAATACTGCAACGCATTTTAAACGACGATCTGCTTATATATCTTTAATCATTTATGATTTACTTTATACACTCATTGGAGTGCGGCCATGCTGGAGCACAAATTTGCCCGGTTTAGCTAACCAAATCGATTGCTGCGTTTATCCTTTTTTCTACGAGAACGATAACACCGGTTGTTAAGCGGTTTCTGTGGACATACAAGAACACAAATAGTCACACACATAGATACACACGCACACACGCACACACACACACACACACATCCATACACGCACACACACTTATATAGAACGGTCTACTTTCAGTTTCCGTCCACTGTATCAGCTCACAAGGCTTTGGTATCACGGAGGCTATAGTAGAATACATTTGCGCAAGGTGCCATGCAGTGGGACTGAACCCGGAAGCATTCTATCAATGGCCATTGTGAGGTTTTCAACAAATCACAATTTAAGCAACCGCATACTTGCATCTCATTTACGCACGCAAACATACATTCACGCATACATCTTGCTTGAAACGTGCTGCACATGAACACTTGTGTAGACATATTTGCCGACACACACGCTCGCGAGCACACAAAACGTGCACGCATACAAAAATACGTATGCACATGCGCACACATACTCATACACAAACACAACCAAACATACAGATGCACTTTTGCATCCTCAACGATTTATCCTCTCTGTTTTTATATCATACGTATGTGTGTGGTGTTCGTGTGTGTGTGTGCGTGTGTGTGTACATGTATATATACATATAAATACGCATCGATTTGCATCTACTTTTCCTGCATACATACAAACACACACACACACACACACACACACACACTCACATATATATGATTATGCATGTATATATGCGTACTCACATACTCCTATATATATGTGTGTGCACGCTTGTGTGTGTGTGTGTGCTTGTGTGTGTACAGAGAAATATACATATACATATGGACACTCACCTTCACTTACATGCATTTATTCTCTCCATTAAGAAGAGGAGATGAAACCTTGTATCTTCCCCTTCATTGTTCTACCAACATGCCAACAGCTATTGCTTATTACAGAATTTATCTGTTGAGTTCTTGAGAAAGTTTCCTGTGTTTGCATCGATTCCTGTAATAACGGACAAACATTTATCTTGTTAGGGACTTCGCTTCGTGACATAAAGCCATTTAAGTCGAAATGGCTTTATCTAAATTCAATTTTCATATGCTGTTTCAGATTCTATTAACATAAAATGAATAATCTTAATGCGACTCGAAATGCATGCGTGTTACTCTAAAACCTTCCGATTAAACGCACAAGAGATATTGGTGCCAGCAACTGCTAATGAACGCAAATAGATTGAGAAGCTATCACAAGTTACTGCAACCAATGTGATCGTCTGCTTGTATGTCCGCCTCTCTGACTGTATCAATCAATCTACCTATCCCTCGGTCTCTTTCTCTATGATTCAAATTATTTGTCTGTGTGTATGTCATTGGTTGGAAACAACGAAGGAGTCTCTGCTAAAATTAGCAGCCAAATCTCCATACAAATAGACCACAATATATAATTTTCAAAAAGGGAAATCACATTAGACAATGCATGTTCCGGCAAAATATCTTGAAGAAAAAATATGCTAAAAAAACTGATAACATTGTAATGGCTGAAACAGTTTAATCATAGGAATGCTAGGTCATATACAAACTCGGGGCTAAACAACATTTACGTCTCTATCTTTTCAAAGGACAAGTTAATTTCTGCAGGGGATCTGTATTTCGCTATAACTCTGACCTTGCTAAGGATGAATATCAATATGCTGCTGCTGCTGCTCCTGCTGCTGCTGATGATGATGATGATAATGATGATGATGATGATGATGATGATGGCGACGGTGACGATGACTAAAACGATAAAGACGGCAACGGTGATGATAATAAAAGTCTTTTTTCTCGTTCGAAAATAAAGCAAGTAAGTTTCAGGTGAGGGCTCAGTCAATAACATTGTCTTCAGTACATACATTAATACTTTATTTGATCGATCCTCAAAGGATTAAAACCAAATTTGGCCTCGTCAGTCTTTGAACTCAGTACTTAAACACCTTGAACAAAGGCCACATTAATTTTTCTTACACTCTTAGGATTCCACTAATTCTCTGACCTTGGCTCTGTTCAATGTCGAATAAATGACCATGCATATATATA
>NC_068988.1:48430083-48432795 GCF_001194135.2 Octopus bimaculoides | reverse complement strand
TGTGTGTGTGTGTGTAGGGGGGGAGGGAGAGTTCGTATGGCGAAAGGCCTGGTTGGACGCCCAACGTTCTGAGTTCTTTTGCAGGTTTAGAAAAACTGAAATACCACTGCCTTAAGTGTGTATATTAGCGAGGGGAATATGTTTACTAAAATCATAAATAACTGATCCTCCTGTGTTTTCTATTACCCAAAGCCACGCTCAGTTTGACAACAGCCTGCACATTGGCGTTTATCTGGAGGTCTGGCCTCCAGATCTGTGAAAACCACAAATACCGCTGTGAGGACCAGATTAACACCCATAGCGATCCTAACGACTAAAACGATTTTCTCGCCCCTATATAGGATCTTTTTTCGCTTTCTTTCAACCAGTTGAAGGTTTATCTTGCTTCAATCCACTCAGCTCGCCAAAATGTTTTGTAGCTGTAATTCAAAGGGGCAAGCCTTATCATATTCTGTGTGAGGCTGAAACTACCTGAGAACTATGTTAATGATTTGCATGTCTGTGGAGTACCAGCCACTTGAAGTTTATTTCATCCTCGTAATGAAAAGTGAAAGTGACAACCAATGTTTTCTGTGTCTCTGTATCTATGTATCAGTGTTTCTTTCGATCTATGTGTCTACTCTCTCTCTCTCTCTCTCTCTCACTTTCTTTCTCTTTTACTTCCTCTGTATCCCTCCTTTCTCCCGCTTTTAATTTAAGAATATGTGTATCTATGTATCAACTTTTCTTTCGATCGATGTATCAACTTTCCTTGGGATGTGATAAGCATTTAAAAACACAAAACGAACGCCGTCATCACTCACTGTGTATTTCACTCTCTTTCTCACTTTCTCTCTCAATCTCTCTTTCTCTCTCTCACGCTCTCTTTCTCTCTCTCCTGCTCTCTTTCTCTCTTACTTCCACTCGGTCCTTCTCTCTCTTTCTCTCTCTCTCTCCCTCTCCCGCTCGCTTTTCTACTCATTTCTTCTTTTTGAAGTAAGTGTGACACACACCACAGGTACGGACAAAAACAGACAAAACTAAGCGTATTAATATTATTGATAATAAAATGCCCTGATGCAGTACTAGGCACTCGCTCTCATGGCTTCTGGTCTTAACTGACTCAGAGTGTTATCATGTACATTATTTTGTCTTGGTATAAAAGATAGTCTACAGCAAATATTCTGCTCAATACCAATGCTTGTCAGTTGCTTGACTTCAGCCATTTGAGCATGTCCCTTAGTGGCTGACGATATGTGTATCGCTTATCACGAGCAGAAGCAGTGAAGAGCATCATAGCCATGGAGGAATGTTTTGAGGTTTGAATAGTTCACCTCTGGAGACATAGGTGCTTCGTTTCACACCATTAAAAACCCTTATTTAAGGACCTTTTGAGCAGGATGGGCTACTCAACCTGAATAAAATTCTAACTGAGTCCCAGGTGCAAATTCTTACGCTGTTTATTTTGATATGAAATCAACATGTTGCGTACTTCTGATTGATGATGATGATGATGATGATGATGATGATGATGATGATGATATAGAGGTTATTGTCATTTATCGTTTTGACACTTTTCGATATGTGAAGTTTCTGATACGAAACAGCAACAATTCTGTTTACGGTACAGTTATGATTTGGAATCTCTATTTGAGATTCCAAATGCCCCTACCCTCATCACTTGTCATCAAAATATGCTAAACTGAGCACGTTCAGCATGAAGCACAAAAGGATAAGATTTCAGAAATAAGAGGTAATTCCAAACAATGAACCTTGAATATTGAAGTAGTAGTCCCAGAGAAAACTGAAAGAAGAAATTCGGGCTCACAAGACAATGTTGATCTTTACCCTTTGCGTCAGACTTAGTCAACAAGTACTCTGCTTAGGGTCGCAGCAGACGAAGTCACCTCGGTGCTCCTTAGCTTAGTCCGAACACTTTATCGAACGTATCTTTCTTTTGCTGTATGTAAGGACATGATGTGAGCGGAGATTTGACTTTTATCAGAAGGTTCTCTCATTGGCTCATCGAATTTGGAAGAAACTATGCCAGTGAATATGATAAATATATATATATATGTCTAGACCATAACTTTCATTTCATTGCAGTAAAGCTTTTGGACATTAAGGTAGTACTTTTCGCAGATTAACTCAGATGTGTGAAGCAATTGGAAATCAGTTATAAATATCACCAGTAGTAGCGCTAGTGTTATTATTCAGGGATTGGTGTAGATAGCATCTCTGACCCACTGGAAATCATGATACATTTGCTAAGCACTGATCCTTTACATCCTCCATTCAGTCCAACGCTGCTATTTACATACTATAGTACTATTGAACAATAAACAACTTGCTTTCAAGCTGTTAACGTGAGAATTATTTGTGTATCAAATTTTAAAACTTGTTTATATTTTATTGAATCATTTAGAATTCTGTTTATTTGTTTATTAATCCAAATCGAAAACAATAAAATAGAATATCGGATTTCTATACCATACCTCGGGTTCTAAATTTTAACAATTATTAAACTTGGAGTTGCTTTATAGCTTCATATTTGTTAGACTCCTAAAGTGTGTTGCGCTTGTATGGTTTGAAGTGATAAATCGGCGCCGATTTTTAATTCCATTTCGAAGTTTTAGATTTTATTTCATTTCATTTACCAGAAACTATGAAAATTGAAAACACAAACTATCATCATGAACATCACCATTAGCAATAAACAAACAAATAAATAAT
>NC_068988.1:48426082-48429828 GCF_001194135.2 Octopus bimaculoides | reverse complement strand
CATAAAATAGAAAATACTAAAAATAAAAATAATAAAATACAATCTGACTAAGAAAAAATTACAAATAGAAAAAGCCAAATTACAAGTACAAGTACACCTAAAACACAAGCTTTAAAGGAAACTAACTATGAAGTCCTTCCTGGTTTTCTGTATTTTGTTTTTTATGGAGGGGATGTGGAATTATCCTACGTAAGGTTGAAATATTTTTACAGGAAACTACGGAAATTCTGTTGGGTGACACTATTGTTTTGACGTTGCAAATATTATTAATGTCTGCAATGTTCACAGAATCTAGCAGGTGTTTCCTTCTCTTCCCCTTCCTCCTCCAACTCTCCTTTTTCTTATTTTCATTTCTGCCTGTATCACTTGTTATCTCTATTTCAGTCTTTTTCTTTTCTTTTTTTTATTTCCTTCTGTCTGAGTAACTCTTTCTCCATCTCAGTTTTATTGTTTAGGAAATGGTGGCAAAGAAATCTTAATTAAATTCTACGAGATACTTCCTGACGTGTAAATCAGCCCAAACATTATTTCGTACTATGACATAATTGCCAAGAGACAAACAAATAATTTGTAATGAGAAGAATAATTAGTAACGATGATGATGACGATGACGACGATGATGATAATGATGTTGATGGTGATTATAATTAATATTATGTTTTGTAACACAGACATTCAACTTCACCTACGAATATATATAGTATCGAAGTAATCCACACGTGTATTTTACTACCTCTTCATTTTGTAGATCCTGGAGGAATGAAATATAAATCGATGTGGATGCAATTTGAACTCAGAATATAAAAAGCCGTAGTTAAGTAACGCATTTTCATTCAATTGCAGTTTTACTGATTCTATCATTTCACAATTTTCTAATTAACATTCCGGCATATTAATTATTTCTTACAGTGAAGATACGTAAGTAAGGTGAGCAACAAACTGCCGATAGACAAAAATGACATGATGTGGCGAGCCAATGATAGAACGAAATTATATGATCTATACAAAATAAACCGAAATGTGAACAATTATAATATATATCTAAAGCACAAATCCAATGGATATCTCATCAATGCCAACTGAAAACTCCCTAAGAAAATCCAGGTTTCTAAATTTAATTCAGCGACCACAAATGATTGAGTGAATTGAATGATGTCCAGGTCGAGTATCGTTACTGTTTAATCTTTCGGGCTAGGACCTATAGCTTTTCACGACTCTTTCAGTAATTTAAATCAATTGGCTCCTAGCCAAGCTAGAGAACTGCTACCAATGTAGAATGCTTTATTATGTAATAAGAATAGCTAAGGTGGTGGACTGGCAGAATGGCTAGCACGTCAGGTAAAATACTTGGCGGTATTTCGACTATCTTTACGTTCTGAGTTCAATTTCCACCGAGGTTGCCTTTTCTCTTTTCAAGGTCGATAAAATAAGTATCAGTTGAACACTAGAGTCGATGTAATTGACTTACACGTCTCACCCCAAATTGCTGGACTTATGCGAAAATTTGAAATCAATAATACAAGAATGAGATTGAAAAGAGTTTTATTACATTAGTGCACTAAATTCTAGTGATACCATAGGTATGTTTGGGACAGCATGGGGTCTGGTCAAATCACTTGGTGTCTATTTATGCTGAAGATACTTCCACAATACAGTTTGAACTTCAGGTGATTAATTTATCGCCTGATCATTGCAGAATGCACATGTGTCAATGAACATCCATCAGATCATGTATGTATTTCTGTGCGTGTAATTATATGTGTGTGAACGCGTGTAAAATCGTGTGTGTCTGTGTGTGTTCTATTTACGATAAAATGCGGAAGGGGAAATATGAAATTCTGCGACAACAAACATATGTCTAGAACGTTCACGGGAAGAAACAAAATTGTAACGCTCTTATAACTTCTCTTTCGATAAACGAAGCAGTTCTTTGCCTGGCCGACTTTAGGCGAATTGAACGGGAAGACTTAGTCTCCAATTTTCTTATTATAGTTTCACCACAAAAATGTATTTCATCTGCATTTCTTTTCTGTTGAAGGACAAGAACTCCAAAAGTTAGATATTCTCTTCTTCAAGACAGTTCATTCAATATATTCAACTTTTCAGGAATTCTTCTACCTATGTAATTTATAGCACCATTATGTTTATGCATAAATACACGCATAGATAGACACATACACGCACACACACAATTATTTATATGTATAGATATAAACACACATATAATTTTCTCCCTCTTTCTCACTATATGTATATATATATAGGTGTGTGTAACCTATGTAGTAGTTATATCAAGAGGGCTAATTTAGCTATTACTTTGTAGACTGAAACAGTGATGAACAGACTTATTCGATTTTCGAACCTTAATGGCTTCTCTTCAGAGGTGTCTACATCAATTCGACCAACCCCAGAAAAACAAGAAGCCAATTTGTTTATAAACAATTTCTGTAGCTTCAGAGAAGTGGAATTACTAATTTGCATACAATAACTATTGATACTTTATTTAACATCACGCGCCTGTCGAGCGGAGTCCCAGTGCATACATTACCAACGTATTATAAATTATATGTAATCTATGTAGTAACTATAGAAACAAGTATAATTTAGGCATTTCTGCGTTGGTTGAAAAAAAATGACGAACAGTCTTAATCGATTTTCGAATATCATGGTGTTTAATGAGAGGTTCAACACACCCAGCCTGCACTCATACACAAACACGTACACATATATTCATGTCTGTAAAATTATGTATATATGTATGTAAATATACATGCGTGTGTGTGTGTGTGTGTGTGTATGTATATGTCAGTATATATATATATGTCAGTATATATATATATATATATATATGTGTGTGTGTGTGTGTGTGTGTGTGTGTGTGTGTGTGTGTGTGTGTGTGTGTGTGTGCGTATGTGCATGTATATATGCATACAGGAGTTCGGGATAAATCTGACGATATTGTATGTATTGTTTTTTGAAGAATAGCTTGATGTTTGGGTGAACAGCCAATGGGTAGTAGAGCAAAAGATGAAAGCTGTAGTTAAGTAAAAAGTGGCCGACATGGAGGACTGGAAGCTACCTCAATCATGATGATTCGCGCTGAGTGTCAAAATGCTGACAACATAACAGCTGCTCAATGCTCTGTGAATAGTGTAAAGTCTGTAAGACGTGACATGGACAGATGGAACAGAGATTACGAAGCTTTGACCAACAAGAAGAGACGCTTTCGGACTTCGTTTGCATATCGGAATTCATTCAACAACTCTTGGATTAAGGAGATGGAAGATTCTAGAAAGAGAATCCAGGCTTTGATAAGAGAGATATGTGTAGCCAATATGAAACTGGACCAAAGAGAAAACTCTCGCTACCATTCGTGCAAGAGGCGCAACGTACACATTCTGACAGCCAAGTCCAAAGAGAAACGCTTGACGAACACAGAAATGCCATTGAACAAGATGAGGCTCTCTGCTGAGCCTGGAATGCTTTGGTTCTTCTGAGATGAAAAGAACTTCTACCAGGACCGGTTTCATAGCACCCAAAACAACAGGTGGCTCCCCTACAATCCATGTGATGTCCTAAGTATCATGTGCATCCATTGCGTTTGATGTCATATATATTTTTAAATATATGATTAAATTGCAATTATTTCTAATATATTCCCTGTGCAACTTCATTTCTTATATTTCTTCACATGTTTGAATAACAGTTTATAGACATACATACATAAATACATACATATAATATAA
>NC_068988.1:48416490-48425500 GCF_001194135.2 Octopus bimaculoides | reverse complement strand
TCGTGGTAGGTTGATTCTTGTTTATTTTTATATATCTTGACCATACGTGTACTGATGAACAAAAGAATACAGGTTACTTCACAGTTTTTTTCTGTATTTGATTGAGAAACCAGTGGTCTACCGTTGAGTTAAATGTTTTTAAGAGATAAATTTTGAAAAGCTGCATTCCCTCGCTTTCGGTAAATATGTTGCTTATTTTTGGTAGTTTTTTTTTTTACTTATTTAGTCCCTCGATAGCGTGAGGCATTAATACACAGTTAATGCCCTTTATATATAATTATATATATATAAGTATATATATACATATATATATATAAGCATATACATATATATATATATACATATACATATACATATACATATATATATATACATATATATATACATATACATATATATATATATATGTATATATATATATATATATACACACACACATATATATATATATATATATATATATATGATATTTATGCGTCTGTGAGAGTGTGACTCTGTGTGT
Organism: Octopus bimaculoides; assembly: GCF_001194135.2. Lineage (NCBI taxonomy): Eukaryota > Metazoa > Mollusca > Cephalopoda > Octopoda > Octopodidae > Octopus > Octopus bimaculoides. The sequence continues at coordinate 48,424,998 of NC_068988.1, read as the reverse complement.
GTGTGTATGTGAGTGTGTGCGTGTGTAGAGGAAGGAAGATAGATAAACACACTTAGGTTCGAGACATACATGGAACACAAAAATACAGATAAGAATATAAAGAAAAAAATACCTTGACACCTGTCGAGATAAGACGTTACATAATATTTTATTATTTACATTTTTTCTTAATTTCATGATCCGAAATTTTGTGCTCTGTGTAAATATACGTGTCGATCCTAATGGTTTTCACATTAATACCTATATAACAGCTTGATGAGGAAGGTTGCTCGTATAGCCACTTTCCATGCCGTGGGCGTAGCCTTAGATGAAGAACATAGAATTTAAGTTCTTATTCATTTGCGCAGAGCATATTTTGACACCCTCTCTCTCCCCATCTCTCTCACTCACTCTCTTTAATTATATATTAATGTATGTACGTGTGTGTGCGTGTATATATATATTGAGAGGGAGAGGGAGAGAGAGAAAGTGGGAAGAGAATGAGAGAGAGAGACGGAGAAAGAGAGAAACAGAGAGAGAGAGCCGGAGAGAATGACGTATATATTACATAATATATTGGCGTGAGTATTGTCCTTTTTATATATTTAGTGGGTGTATATTTATAAATTCTAGCACCACCCATCCTCAGAATCACATATAACCGCATACAAAGCCCAGCAAGGTAACTACATGTTTTCAATTCATGATACAGTTGTAAATGTAAATTAAATCTCACCGTAAACGATTCAAATGAGGGACTCTTCACTCGACCGAACCATTTCTTATCTCTTTAAGAAAACTTATTTACTTCAATCAAACATGAGCTATACGTGGATTAACCATAGAAAATGACACTTTCTTCGAAGTCATCGAGGTAAGTATTTATGCAGCCTTTGGAAAAGGTTTAACCAGAAGCGACATGCATAATTCAGGCCTGGATGATTTTTTTGAATTACTGATAGATGATCCAAGACATTTAAACTATTATATCGTTATAGATAAGGGAACAGGTAACTTTGTCGTCATGCTTCTCCAAATCACATGTTTCAATCGTAAACAGAAAGGACACAGTGGACATAGCGAGGTGAGGCATTTGCAACTTAGGCTGTAAGCTTACTCGGTTACAAGTGACGTGGGACTACAAGAACACTAACAGTGGCATTCCACATTCCATTTCGTTCTTCTTCGATTTCCTGCTGGTTCCCTTCCACCCGAAATTATTTCTTCTTTAATCCATTAATAATTTATAAGATTGCCATATTGCATCATCATCATCATCATCATCATCATCATCATCAATAGTAGTAGTATTAGTATAATTATTATAGCAAATCATGTTTGGATTAATCCAAAACGAAGTGATGTTAAATCCAATAAGATAGATACCCAATCATATAAACTTTGCCACTTCAATATTGTGTCAAGAATCGAATGAGAACCCGGCCAGGAAATGAAGTGCGAGGTAAAGGAAGAGGAATATCAAAAGGTTTTATTAATATCAATTTTGTTGTTGTTGTTGTTGTTGTTGTTGTTGTCGTCGTCGTCATCGTTGTTGTTTTTGGTGTTGGTGGTGATAATGGTGGTTGTGGTGGCGTCTGTTTTCCATTTGCTGTATTCTTGCACTTTTAAAAATTGATCCACAGACGAATAAATGAGGTCAGCGTTGGAAGATCAAAGTCAATTAAGATGTTGGTGCGTATGAGTAGGAGGATGAGAAGAATCATAAAAAAGACGGAAGAGGCAACGGTAAAACAGGCGTGGTTGGAAGGTTTCTGGGTGTATTAGGGAGTCGAATGGATAGGGGGAGGCTGAGTAGAGAAGGAAGTGAGAAAAGGTAGAAACAGGAAAATAGGGTTGAAGTTAATGCAATTTATAATGTTGTCAGAGGGAGAGACTTGAGGATTTGTAGAACGAGTGATAGGTAGTGGGACAGAGTTTGTGTGTGTGCGTGTGTGTGTGTGTGTGTGTGTGTGTGTGTGTGTGTGTGTGTGTGTGTGTGTGTGTGTGTGTGTGTATGTGTGTGTGTGTGTGTGTATACATAGTGTAATGGAATTTTGACATAGGGTGGGAGATGAACAGTTAAAAACTGAGGGGAAAGGGTGAGATTGAGAGAGAATAGGCGACTGAAAGAGTTGGAGGGTTGAGATACAAATAGGAAGTTTTGGTCGGTTTAGTTTATTGCAGCATTATTAGAAATAGATTATGTGTAGAATGCATACAAAAACTAGAGGGAAAGGGCTAGGGCAAGTAGACAGAAAGATGGTGAGATTTGCATAACGGGAGAGGGAAAGAATGTGAAATGACACTAAAGTTTATTGCTATTACAAAAACAATGAGTTGACAGCGGAGAAGAAGAAAGATAGAATGTGAGAATGGGATTATATGGAATTCAGTCTTAAGATTTACAGTGGTTCTCTGAAGAATTCAGTTGTTCCTTTAATGTTTTGATGGGTAAGTTTATCATTGTTTTTACTGCGTGAAAACATCTTCTTTGATCCTAAATTCAGATGAATAGTGAAGTGTATTAGCTGTGATGAGAACAAAGAAATGTATCTGAGTATGTATACATAACTGTATAGAGGATTGTGTGCGTATAAATACATTTGTGTGTTTAACTGTGCGTTGGTGTAATTGTGTACAACATAGTTTCTGCTATCCTGCCTCTTTCTTACGTTGTCACCATTTAACTTAAATCTGTCATTAGAACGACTTTTCTGTAATATATATTTTTAGCGTATTATTACTATATATTTTTCTATTCACTCTTCCTTACCTTACTTTAAGCCATTGACTTAGCACCATTACTTTCTATCTTTGTTTAATATATACGTCACTAAAGTGAACAAGAGTACTAATCAGCACCAGTATTGCTAGAAATAAGAGTCAAAACAACTCAATAGCCACAAAAGTACTATCTTAATGAACTGATAAGGGAGACAAGATTCCTACGGTCGCAGATATAGCCAGATCATCGATGATTTCGTATTTTGATGCTTAATACATCTCAATATGTAATTGTATATGTTATGTCTCAAGCTACCGCTATCAAGCACCTTCGGATGATCTCTACTCAACCACTAACCGACTGCTACGATATGTAAATGAGGTGATATTTTACTAATGAATTAGAATTTTGAAGCAGAACTTGGGGTTAAAATTTTGCTAGCTTTGCAACTTGGGGAGCTCAACACAAGATATACTTAAGTACTGCAGTGTGCTTTGCTGATTCTGACAGCGACCATATATGGTCGCTGAAATTAATATGACTTCAGCTAGGTTAGTTACTACCCCTTGAGATCGAGATTTATAAGAGTCTTAGCGTAGTTGGTATGGTTGCAGGTCATACTCAGTGATTTGAAGGTCAGATTTTAAGAGAAACATGGTGAAAGTTTCATACGGTATGATTCAACCATTGTTGAATCATGGGATTTGCGTGTAAGTATTAAAAACAAACACTGCTGAACCTATGAGAAATAGATGAAGTGCATAAGGGCAGTTTGAGCTGTGGTTGTAATAAAACTGCAGAGAGGCTGATACCATTGCAGTAGAAATAGTAGAGACATGGAAAATCACGTTATTTTGTGTCAGTAGGTTAGTTGTGTGCTGGTTATGGATGAATTCTCATTCTACCTCTTCTAATTTGATCCTAAATCAGTTCACACTCTTAATTGAATCTTCACATACAACTGAGAATGTTACTTCGCATGTCTTCAACAGTTAAAAGTGTCATCCCCCCACACTCAAATGACAACTTAAATTATAGTGAAATAATCGCCGATGTAAACTGAAATACGTTATGCTTGCCGAAAAGATCGTCGTGAATGCATTTCATAAAACGTCTGCCGGATCAGATAAGTAACAAAAATATCTTCCTTAGCCATCTCAGTGAGTCACACTACCTCGCCGATACGCCTCTGTATTCCTTGTGACAGCTGGAGCAACAAAAGCAGCAGCAGCAGCAAAAACAACAACAACAACCACAACAGTTGCAGCAGCAGCAGCAGCGACGATTATACTACCTGTCGACTGAGAGTTGCTAGAGTTGTGACATGAAACGAAATGGAGATAGGGACTCTTTAGCCGTGAAAGTATTTCAGTAATTTGCATAACTGAGTGCAAATTTCCCCTTAGAACCGGAGAAAGCAATCAAAAGGACCTCTTTAATATTACACACGATCACTGTAAATCATTTTAGCTGTAATGGATGCAACACCATTTATAGATATATTTTAATAAAAAAAAATCATTTATGTATGACTCGGGTAAGAATTGAACCGACATCATTAACATTCTTACTAAAACCATTAACTGTTGGACTTAGGTGCTTTAATTTTCGTTAATGACTTGTCTCATGCTATATAATTCTGTATGGTGCATTAATTTACAGTTGATATAAATCTATTCATTACTCTTAGATAAGTCTCTTAAAACTATTTGCAAAAGAATTAATATTGAGCTAAAACTGCTGTGCCGTTGCTTAAATGCAAATAAAATTTCCGTTAATGTGTGTAAAACAGAATATATCCTCTTTCATCACCGATCTAAAGCTATAAATTAGAGAAAGTAAATTTGAAAGTCAATGGTAGATATTATACTAAAATACGAATATCGAGTAGCTAAGAGGAAATATATATGAATGTAGAATCTCTTACAGCTGAACACAGCTAATGGCACACTCAGCAAAAATTAGATTCTATGAGTCCCCTGACAGATTTCTGTCTGCTAATTCGGCTTTTCTCTTTGTTTCTCTCATGGTGCGTTGGTCAACTGACGAAGAAACATATGATCAAACAGAAAACTGTGTGACACATTTTAGAAATGTTGTTTAAATACATATCGCCTGAAGTTTTTGAACTACAAGATATATTGAAATGACAAGATATATTGAAAACCTACACAAATGTAACGTGAGAAAAGGTTATTATACTTAACTCGGAAACTATTATTTATTATGAAGAATTAGACGTTTTCAAACCCCAGTATCTTGTGCTCAATATATTTTGTGTGGACTTTAGGGATACTACAACCTGAAAAGTAAAGAAAACGGCATGGTGTAAATTTTACATTGATAAAGTAAAAAGATGTAGAATATGAGCGAGAGAGAAAAAGAAAGAGAGAGAGAGAAAGAAAGAAGGGGGAGAAAATGGAATGAGAGCGATGTAGTTTAAAGGGAAAACTGAGACCATACATAAGTATTATTATTTGTGATCAGCGGAAATTACAAGAAACTCAACGTCATGAAAATCTCGGCACTTGAGTTACTTTGCAAATTCCGTCAATAAAAACTTAACTATATAGATTATACTACAAACACACATACTTAAAAATAATCATATAATCTGGTCGACATGATCTAAAATTTGTACGTTCAGTACGTACCATACTGGGAAAATTACAACCGTGCACGAGAACAAAGCTTGTGTCATCCTGCAATTTTTTGTGATATTTTGCTGACTAGATTGGTTTAGCCTTGTGTTTTAAGTCAAGGCTTCAACAAAGAATAATAACTTAAGGATGAAGCATGTTTCCATATAAAAATCCCCAAATTAGAGCATGCTACGTATTTAGAGGTTGGCACTTGAATGATGAACATTTGTGAAGAATATGATGTTGAAAGTGAATACGTTTTGGACATAGAAATGCCTAAGCATAAAATCACTGCATTATCTGTAATAATGATGCAACCTATAGATTATCATCTGCTGGTGCAAGGAAGTGTATGAGAGTTGCATGAGAATTGCACATCTATTGAGACGTCAGTGACATCATGATTTATCTATTAAAGATGCTTTGGTAGGAAGATCTGTGGTTTAGCAATTCAAAATGCTGCTTTCATTACAACTACACATATGGGCAGCGAGGATTTTAGAGCTAGTGATGGACAGTTTTGATGATTTAGAAATTGCCATGAAATAGATAATATAATTACTCTTGGTAAAGCTGGCGATACACCGAAGAAATCAAACCCTTCAGGATGAGTTTAAATTACTTAATTAATTATAAAGTATTCTCAGTTTCCTAAGATTATAATGAGGATGTATCTGAACTATTTTGGTGGCAAAAGTCTCTGCAATACTCAAAATTTTAAACATGAAGGTAGTAAATTAATTAAGAACTGCTTGTTTGTGGTGTAATCTTAAATTAAGACAGACAATATACCCACTTTAAAGTTCGTAGCAGTATAGAGATGAGTTTGTTTTGTAGGGCATGACGCACAAGCGACTATTGCAATATTACCGTTTCTGAAATTCGAGTTTCAGTATCCGTATCGCTAGGGAATGTTTATTTTTCTATTCTCAGAGTTTTGGATACTTGGATGAGGCGCTACTGATTTGTGAGAACTCACCCGCACGTCCAGGTATTCACTGACTTTTCCTTATTGATGGTAAAATAGGCTGCATATTCATGACACTTAATCTTACCTTCCCGATCCAGCAAATAGTTCAATATATAATTGCAAATAATGAAAATAGATTGATGAAAGTTCCATGGATATAGGAGAGAACGATCTTATGGAAGACACACACCAGTGAACTCTAGGATAAATGTAAACACCGAAAAAATTAAGCCAGTAATATTCAGTTTAGTAGCTTCATAGATTTACTGATGAGTGTCAATGTGGCCAATGCTGGAAAAAATCTTATGTGAAATGTGGAATACAATTCTGAAGGTTCTGACACCAAGTGGTTTTCACCAAATACTTCAGGGAGCAGGCAAAATCTATTTCACAAAAGAAAACATCAGAATCTAATAAGAAAATATTAGTGAAACCCTAGACACGAAATGTTAACAGCAGCAGAAATAACAGATAATGTTTTAAATCTTTGTTCTTGACAGCAGAGATAATGGAAAATGATAAAGATGACGAAACATTGCTGAGGAGACCCACACTCGCTATCACTTGATAACATTTTCCCTACATTGACTTGACAATAAGAACTGATAGACATTAAAGTTATCAACACAAAGGCCTTTAGAGACTTAATTATTCGAAATTAACATTGAAAAGCAAACAATTGAAATTCGACTCTTTCTTCAGGCCAATTGGTCTAAATACTGCTTTAGCTACCTTTTGATAACCTACTTGTGGTTTCCTCAGTACCTCCCGCTCGGTCACCTCAAATTTCGATGAAGTCGGTGGAATGTCCTATCTCTGATAATTATAGTTAGTAGTTATCACTTCTACCGCTACTCCCACTGCTGCCCTGTCATCCAACACAGGTAACAATTTATGGTATTCATTTTTACATTGTGAAATATTGGTATTCTATAATGTATATAGTTATATATTTTATACAACTATATAATGATTAGAATATTTTCTGTAATTTTGTCTCTTATTCAGCGTACAGATTACGTTGTAAAGTTAAATAATATCAAAGTCTACAATCGATCAGCTTTGACAATTGGGTGAACCAATCACACTTAAGAATGTAGTTTAACAATATTTCAATATATATATGTATATATATATATATATGTGTGTGTGTGTGTATATATATATATGAGGGTGCAAAATAGCATCTATAATTGCTAGAAATGTGAACCAAAATTTAACTCGAACACCCACACAAAAGCACTAACGTCATGAAATATTCGGGGTTGCGAGTAGCAAGCCACAACATCTTTCTTAGTTGAGATATACTCACAGAATGAAATAGTTTGATAAAACTTTTTGATCAACATGAACTTGTTTCTCGTCAGAGGTTTTCACAATTATTCCGGATTAGCCTGTCTTCCATTCTTTCATGAAGAAGAAAAAGAACCGTTGAAAAGCGAGCGCTAAAATTCGAAACGGTTAAAGTGTATAGTAACATACGATATTATAATAATATATTAGGATATTAAGATATATTAAATACTTTATAACATAGGTGGCTATAGCAATTAAAATCAAAAAGGTAATATTAATAAATGAGAGTTCAACATATCACCTACAATTGCTTCAAATGAAAGCCAAAATTTAATTCGAACAGCCACACAAAAGTACTAACCTCATGAAATATTTGGGTCTGCGAGCAACAAGCCACAACTTCTTTCTTTGACGAGATACACTTACAGAATGAAATAGTTTGATAAAACTTTCATGTGACTTTCAGGTGACTAGTGCTATTGTGTGGCTTTTCCAGTTAAATTTTTGCTTTCATTTCATTTCTATATTGCACCCTCATTTATTAATTTTACATATTTGGTTTTAAATGCTATACTCAGCTATATCATAAGGTATGTAATATATCAATGTCTGTTCGTCCTTGTCCATCGTCCTTGTCCATCGTCCTAAATCACACTCTGTGTTGCTTTGTTTTGTTTTATTTGCTCTCGGCACTGAATACTCCTCAAAACCCAATTATAGCGGCCACCGCTGATATTGAAAACTCTCAGTCTTATCATTAATGGTGCGAAACTGAGTATTACCAATTGGTTGATAACTGATGAAAAATTTGGGACTTCTTGTCTTTGTCTCCTGTCCGGTTGTACACGCAATATACGTTATGTCGTTTGTTTATTTATCATACAGTTTTTCATTAT
>NC_068988.1:48415044-48416359 GCF_001194135.2 Octopus bimaculoides | reverse complement strand
TATATATACACGGTGGTGCATCAGCATGGCCGCAGCTCTGAGCTGAAACTTTGAAATGAAATGAAATATATATATACATGCATACATGTATATACATACACAGATACACATATATACAAGGTCTGATCAATATGTATCCAGACTTGCTATAGTAACGAAGTTAAAGCATGCAGAGTAACACTGCTTGGATCAGATTGACCTTGGACTCTGCTGTGCATGCCCAATAAGTTTTAACGTTGGAGCTCACTTCCGGTTTTTACTGCAGTGCTTGGAAGCAAGGTGTGTAGCATGTGATCGTCGCATTGAACATGACAGAGAAAGTTGAACAGAGAAACTCCATCAAATCGTCTCCAAAAACTTGGTGATACCTGCTGAGAGGCCTGCACAAAGTTTTCTAGAAGTTTGCATTGTTCTCGACACAGTCAAAGAGATCTTGTGCAACTGAAACCTGAGAGTGTTTCTAGTCAGCTAAATGCAGTTTGGGCGCAAACTTCGGAGACACGCGTTTCATACCTAAATCTTCAGTGATAATGGACTGAACTGTAACTGATCTGCACTTCTTCTGATTACTCACGGATAGTGATTCGACGATTTCTCTTCACAGCTGAATTCACATTTGCGATGTCTTTCTCTGTTCTCCTGTTTGCGGGCCTCACAGAACGTTCGTCAATATCGACATTTTTTCGGCCGTCTTGGAACCACTCTTAGACTCGTGTGCGGTAGATTTGGGTGCGGTAGATTTGCCGGCAAACTGACATTGCGATGTTATGCTACTAAAACTTACGATCATTTGGAAAATGTATGTTGAAAAGGAAAATTATATTACTCCTCTTAAAATTACGGTAGCTTTATGCTGAATCGTTAGGTTTTGATACCAGGTCAGACGAATGGAATATTAACGGTCTAGATTTACTTCAATACATAATATGATTAGAATCATATTATCCAACACCTTCCCTTTTGAAAACAGTAGGTGTGATATTTAAGTGGTTATAATATTTTCCAAGGATCGCATGCCAGGGTTTATGTGTGTGATTGAGTGACACTCGGTATGCGCGCGCGGTAGCGTGTTACTAGGCAATTAGTATTTAGATTTAGGTGGTTAACTCAGAGTTAAATTCATAAACAAAATCATCGGAGTGAGCTCTACAAGTTTAGAACCTCCTCGAAAATTACAGGAAACTAAATATTTATATAACGTTCAGTACATCACTAATTAAGCGTATCTTATGCATAGAAATATAGAAGGATTGTTGCTTTGTTCTAAGAACTTATCTAATTAGCTCATGTTTACGTGTGCATATATATATATATA
>NC_068988.1:48411466-48412440 GCF_001194135.2 Octopus bimaculoides | reverse complement strand
GACTATCTGGCTGATGGTTTCTCTTTCTCTTTATCTCTCACACCCTTTTTCTTATTTTTCATTTTCTTCTCCTCTTTCTATTCCTTCATCTGTGTATATCTAACTTTCTAGTTGTATGTTTAATTATGCCTATTTATATACCTATCTATATTTCTAACGGTTTGTCCTACTATATGTCTGTCTGTTTGTCTATGTTTGTCTGTCTGTCTATCTATCTATCTATCTATCTATCTATCTATCTATCTATCTATCTATCTGTCTGTCTGTCTGTCTGTCTGTCTGTTTGGCTGGCTAAATGTTTTTTTTTTACTTCGTGCATAATACATCTTTTTATATCTATTCATCTTTTTCCTTATCTATATATCTCTCTAGCCACCTTTTATGCTTTATATTTTCATGTACAGCTATACATGTTTTGTATTTTGTATGAGTATACTAACACCTCACTGCATATTTAGCACATCACCTATTTCAGCTTAATCTCTTTCTCTTTGTCTCGCTATTCATTTTATTATGCATTTTACTTCCGTTTTCATCTACCTACCCTAATTATCTGCACCAATATCTATGTTTGAATGTTCATATATTTGTTCATATATTTTTCCCCGTTTATGCATCTCCATCTCTTACATATATCATTCTTTATTCATCAGTCTGTCTCTCCCGACATCAACCTATCTATTTTTCTATCTAACTGTTTGACTGCCTATCTATCTATCTATCTGTATGTCCACCATACACATTCTTTCGCCATAGCCACAAGTACGATGAAAATAGCTCTTCCTTCCCGTTTAAAGGAAGGAGGCGCGACAATATTCACGATAGACTCGGCTGATAGACCGACTCGTCCCACACGCGATAGCAGTTGTTCGACGTAAGCCCACAGCTCGGAAATGGTGGGACACTGTACGAGTGCGTGCAGAACGGTTTCGTCGCTCTGCCGGCATCTCGGACAGGTGCCGGCAGAGCGACGA
>NC_068988.1:48409379-48411291 GCF_001194135.2 Octopus bimaculoides | reverse complement strand
TGTCCTCCCCTCTTTTTACACGAGAACATTACTGTATGATACACGATCCCTATTGATCGGCCTTTTTTTTTCCGATCCCTTTTGATCGAACTCCCCCTTTTTCCCTTCCTACGATTCCTTTTGATCGACACCACCTTTTTTTTTTCCCCCTCCCAAAAAGAAAAGCTCTACATTGTATATGTCCCATCTTCGTTGAGCCCTGTGTGGCTAATAAAAGAAATGTATTTATCTATCTATCTATCTATCTAGCTATCTATCTATCTATCTATCTATCTGTCTATCTATCTATCTATCTATCTATCTATCTATCTATATCAATCACTTTTTGTTACCTCACTCTGTCTATAATATTTTAAAGTCTCAACGTGTCTCATTTACTCATGTTATATCTCTCTTTGTCAATTTATAAATTGGATCATCACATAAGTAAAGCGGTTTTTAATACTCATTTTATCTTTCAAAAATTAAGATAGACAAGGTTCATTTTTAATCTAAAATATACGCTCCTTCATTTTTTACAATACTTTTCCATCTATCTGGTAGACGTGGAAGGCTCCTCTTTCAAAATTTACTTGTCCGTCACTAAAAATGCTCCCTCAGTACCAATTTGACTTCGTCTACAGAATTAATATTTTTTTCCGTCCAAATGATTTTGAAGATTGCGGAATAGATGATAATCAGATGGGGCAATGTCCGGCGAATATGGTGGGTGTAGCATCGTTTCCCATACAAACCGCTCCAACCTTTGGAATGTCATCTTCGCTGTATGTGGCTGATGGAAGAACACCTTTCGTCTTGAAACCAAAAATAGTTAATTTTCTTCTTGCACTGAATAAGCTGCTGAAGCTGCTCGCAATAGATCTCCCTTGTTATCGTTTTGTTTGGGTTTAAAAGTCCAAAGTGGAATAAACCTTTCCTACAACACCAAATAGATAACACTTACGTGGGTGAAGAAATTTAGCCTGGTGTGCCGGTATATCTCCTTTCCCTATCCGCTGTCTCGGAGCTTGATATTTTTTATGGAGGACCCATTTTTCGTCACCTAGTCATTCTTCTGTTCGTGAGACGTGACAGCAAACGAGAGCAGACATTCATTCTCTACGCGCGATTAGACTCGGAAAGTTTGTGAGAAACCCATTAACCCAATTTTCTAACTTTTTCCTATGGTAAGCAGGTGTCGGTGAATGGTTGAATGATCAAGTCCATGCTTCTCTGCTAGTTCCTCAACAGTTGCGATGGGATTTTGCTCCACAATAGTTTACAAGACGTCCCCGTCCAGCTCTATAGATTTTTCAGGACGAGGCTTGTCTTCTAGGCTGTAGTTTCCGGCTCGGAATTTCTGGCACCACCGTTGACACCGGCTTACGCTTATTGTCCGATCTCATACACTGCATTAATATTCCTCGAACTCTCCGCTCTGTTGTTGCCTTTATTGAAATTATAAAGCAAAATATGCCAAATATGCTCCTTTGTCACTTCCATTATAGCTTTGAAAAAAAAACTGTTAAAATCGAACTGCACTCTTCAAAACTTTCACTAAGAAAAAGTCCAAGGTGAACTTACTACCTGCTTTAATCACAAGTTGATGCAGGTAGTTTATCCCCGCATTATTTATGGGATGATCCAATATTTACGATAATGTGTGCATTCAGAATGAAATTACATTTATGCTCATTATTCATATTTCATCAGATGGGTGACTTTAGTGGAACACCATGGTGCATTTATGTGAAAAGCATACATACAAAAATACATCCAGACATATATGCATATATACATACATACATACATACATACATACATTCATGCATACATGCATATATATATATATATATATATATATATATATCATCATCATCATCATCATCATCATCATCATCATCATCATCACCGTTTAACGTCCGCTTTTCAT
>NC_068988.1:48407649-48408836 GCF_001194135.2 Octopus bimaculoides | reverse complement strand
ATATATATATATATATATACACTTATATATGTATACATATCTGTATACGTACATGCACACACTCAGACATGCACACATGCACATACACACACACGCACACTCATACATAAATATCCTTTAAGTTCGTTTACGGGACTCGTTTTTTAGTATTCATATACCGATTTTATTACGTCGGCTACGGTCTAAAGATTGCAGCATGCAACAACAGTTTTATAGAATCGTACCGAGCTCTGCCGATATAGCGTAAGACAAATATAGTAATAATTGTAAACCATGGATGCAATTTATAAATATCAATGCATCGCTACGCGCGTTTCAACAAATACCGTGGTCTTTGTAACCACATTCCCCATATTCATATCTGGGATGATTACAATTCAATCTGAAATAACCACAGACATCAGCGGGGTGGGGCTTTCGTAATTGCGTTCATTTCATCAGGTGATATGGCATTATGTTTCGAAGAAACAAATGTCCAACTAAAGGATGTTTATCGATTTTCACTATTCAAAAAGTTTATATACAGGTCATACACACACACGCAGGCACACACACACAGAGGTACACACATACAGATGTCCACACACACAGATATCCACACAGACACACACACACACACACATACATACACACACAAGCACACACACATGCACACGCATGCATACATGCATTCCTTCTGTTCAATGAATGTATCGAAAAAACTAAGGAAAATTTCTGGACTACAGCTTTCAGGGTTTGTTGATATTTCCTCATCATAATATTAGACGGTTGCCATTAGATTAGAAGCAATTGATTAGAATCGTAGCTGATATATAAATAATTCGTTTATAGTTTACACGACTCCTCATTAATGAAAAGATATATAATGTATACCCACAAACATACACATGCATATGTGTGTGTGTGTCTCTGTGTGTAAGATTAGCTGAGTTAGAGGTTAAAATAATTGTCTAAGGGATAGAAATATCCATCATACTATCGGCATATTAACTATGTTTAACCATAGGCATATATATGCAAGCATATTTTGCTCATAAATTATCGGTAAAGACAAGGATAAACATGAGTTTATCAAGAATCAAAATTTAAAGAAGACAGAAAATGGAGAAATATTGATGAACAACAATTGACTTACATCAACTATTATTTATTCATTCAATACAAATACACTACATCTCATCTAACAG
>NC_068988.1:48406072-48407081 GCF_001194135.2 Octopus bimaculoides | reverse complement strand
CACATATATATATATATATATGCAATTATGTATATGAATTAAAGACCCATTTTGATGTATCTCATATTTTAGGGTAGACCTACATAGTCATCCATCGAGTATATATGGAGCTCGTATCTACGTAAATAATTTCTCAAGTTTCTAGCGTAACACTTTTTGTTGCAAGTATTAACGAAGTTGAAAACAACGATTTCAACAGACCTCTGTAGTAAAGACAATATTACAACAAATACCTCCAAGGATCCAAGTCGAGATAAGTTTTGGTTCTTTTGTTCACCGTTGCTGTGCTGTGAGTCTTATCATATGACGTATTTTTACAATAGTTAAAGCATACACCATACATTTTGCTAGACATGATTTTAATTCTCGTTTTGCAATCGCATTCAAGCTCACATGTATATTCACAGTGTACAATAACAGTTCAAAATTATTTCATTCACAATCTTATTAATCTGCAAATCATAATGAAATTTTCCGTATTGCACAAGATCGACAGATCGCTCTGTCAGCCAAATTGGTTATGGCAATAAGTCAGGAATTTCTTGAGAAGTAGACATGAATTTTAACAATCAAAATAACATAGAGCCTACGGTCAAGAGTACTCATTCTTTCCTTCCCTAACCTCACTAACCTCATAATGTAGTTATATATGGATATATGCATATATGCATATATCTATCTATCTATCTATCTATCTATCTATCTATCTATCTATCTATCTATCTATCTATCTATCTATCTATATATATATATATATATATAACCACGAAAAAAAATTTATTTGTGTTCGTGGGAACGGCCGTTTTAACGATGAGTCCTGCCCTAACTCTTCGAAACACCGGTGTTTTAATGGTGGCAGCTGATGAAGGATACGTTCTCTATGTGGACTGCTTGTTTGTTGTACCTTCTTTATCATTTCGTCCATGTTCTTTTGCAACATCATGTACCCAGATATGTATCTATATGTACATGTAGATGAAGGTATGTACATACATGTACATATATATAT
>NC_068988.1:48404841-48405540 GCF_001194135.2 Octopus bimaculoides | reverse complement strand
AATATTGCCATGCAATAGTAAGCACTATGTTAAAAATAATTAGGTGCAATCCAGTAGAATATTGGATATTTAGCCTGTAACTCATACAGACACACAGACACACACATAGACACATACACACACACACACATACACACACACTCACACACACATACACACACACATATATTAGACAACATGAGATAACAAAGCCAAGGCTGTGAGGAGTTTTCAGGACATTTATAAGGAAAGAGATATAGATATAGCCTTGCAGCTGTGTCTGGGGTATTATGGATATCCCTTCATATTTAGTCATTTCAAATGACTAAACATGAACTACTATTGGAACTTACATACCATGTACATGAAACTTTCTTACCACCTCCATACACCACTTTATTCGAATAATGGAATTGCAAATGCAATATTTTATATTTTATTTCTACTTTCATTCTCTTATGTCCCTCTATATTCCCTATCTCCTACTTTTCCACAATAATTCCTTATTTCGAACTCAAATATTTGCTTTTATTTAACCATCTCACATCGTCTCTGATGAAGGGATATCCATGAAATGCCAGAAACAGCTGTAAGACTATATCTATATCTCTTTCCCTATAAATGTCCCTAAAACTCCTTACAGCTTTGGCCTTGTTATGTCATTTATCTTACTATGAGTATTTTGCTAAGATTGTTAACAGATACTATATTCTTTTGCCA
>NC_068988.1:48404288-48404831 GCF_001194135.2 Octopus bimaculoides | reverse complement strand
CTGAATGTCCCACGTGTTTAGTTTCCTAGCATTTGTACTCTCTGAAGAAGCCTTGAGGCTCAGCCATTACCCAATCTCTGTCCAATGTTTGTTCATCCCTGTATATCCCTGACATGATGAGGATGACTTGGAAGATTTTGAGGCCTTATGGTAGAAACGATACCAAGTGTTTTGTATCTGTACACTCTTCTGTTATTATTCATTCATCTCGCTATATATATATCTGTTTATGTATTTATTGGCTGGTCTCATTCGTTTACTTGTACCACTTCAACACATATTTATCATTTAATAAATAGATAAAATGCAATGTTTACTGGCTGATGTTTGTCGATTTTATATCCTCTCCATTTTCTTATTTGCCTTATAAATCCTGGGTAAACTTCCAATTTACCCCCATCCATACCTAGTATTCAATTGCAATATTGCCATGCAATAGTAAGCACTATGTTAAAAATAATTAGGTGCAATCCAGTAGAATATTGGATATTTAGCCTGTAACTCATACAGACACACAGACACACACATAGACACATACACACA
>NC_068988.1:48402902-48403660 GCF_001194135.2 Octopus bimaculoides | reverse complement strand
ATATATATATATATATATATATATATATATACATGCGTAAATGGGTACAGGACGTCACCAACGGTGTAAATAACATGAAATACGTAAATAAACAAGTTAGATACGTAAACAACGAGAGTAAAATGGAAAACAGGACAAGTAAACACAGAGAAAGGACACTTCATCAGTTTTTTGAAAAGAGACTATACATATATATTGGGTCATCCCATAAATAATGCGGGTTTTTAATATTTATTACAAGACGTCCTCGCCCAGCTCTACAGATCTTATAAGACGAGGCTCGTCTATTAGGCTATAGTTTCAGGCTCAGAATCTCGGGAACATCCGTTCACACTGGCTCACGATTATTGTCCGATCTCCATATACTGCATTAATATTCCTCGCACTTTCCGATGCGTTGTCGACATTATGGAACTCATAGAGCAAAATATACTGAATATGTTCCTTTGTCACTTCAATTATAGCTTTGAAATGAATAACTGTTAAAGTCGAACTGCATTCATCAAAATTTGCACTGCGAATAAGTCCAAGGTAAAATTACTACCTGCTTTTATCGTAAATTGATGCAGGTAGTTTATCCCGTCCCCTTCCGACTTAGTTCAGGCAGTTGAAAAAACTGCATTATTTATGAGAGTCTTTCTTATTTTCCTTATATATATATATATATATATATATATAAACACACATACATTTATATATATATATTATACAAATGTATATATATGTATATATATGTATATATATATTTATATCTCTTT
>NC_068988.1:48398341-48402269 GCF_001194135.2 Octopus bimaculoides | reverse complement strand
TTACTAATCTATCTATCTATCTATCTATCTATCTATCTATCTATATATCTATCTATCTATCTATCTATCTATCTATCTATCTCTATCTATCTATCTATCTATCTCTCTCTCTATCAGTCTATCTATCGATATATATATATATATATATATATATATATATATGAAGACATGTATGAATGTATATATATATGTATGAATATATATACATGTATATATATGTACGAATGCATATATATGTATATATATATATATATGTATGAATGTATATATATATATTTATATATAAATACATCCATATATATATTC
Organism: Octopus bimaculoides; assembly: GCF_001194135.2. Lineage (NCBI taxonomy): Eukaryota > Metazoa > Mollusca > Cephalopoda > Octopoda > Octopodidae > Octopus > Octopus bimaculoides. The sequence goes on along the minus strand of NC_068988.1, from coordinate 48,401,963 downwards.
ATATATATGTACATATACATACACGCGCCCGCGCGCACACACACGCATACACGCGCGCGCGCATACACACATATATTGTTGTAGCATCAAATCCACCTGCTCGGTGCCTCTCAATGTGATGATGCGATTGGAACTTGCTGACATAGTCCTGAATCCCAGTCGACACTCAATGATTGTAATATCCTGCATTTCAAGCTCTCTATACAACTTATATAATCGATTCCATTTGAATTCATACCGTATAATTACATAATTTACTTAATTGGATAACTTTTCAGAACGACTAGACGTTTATCATCACTTCTCGGCAAAATAGACAAGTAATTGCATATGCAAATAGAGACATTTTCGGTTAATTACATAACATCTTTTCCGGTTTTTAGTTTTAAAAATGACGAAATGTTTCATAACATTTAACATTTATTTGATTTGATATGAATAATGGCTTTTGGAATCTTGTGAATTCGTGATTAATTGAAATGACAGTAGTCAGTACTTCATATTTACAAACAGACGCTTTTACGAGTGTCATATGTGTTGAAGATATTCCTAACATTTCAATGAGAAATACTATCGAAATAAGAGATTCAGCTATATTTATATTTTTTTATTAATTGAGCAATTAAATCCATCAATAAATTAATCTCTAATATAGATAAACTATGTTTTAATAAAATAGTTTTAAATAACGTATGTTCCTTAATAGAATAAGTTACCTCAACACAAATGTATAACTCATAGCTGGAGAATATGTTATAAGACTATTTATTTATATTTTCGCGTTTTCGATGACCATCACAAGGTCGATTATATAATGATCTTGTTATATAACATTGATATTCTAGTTAAAATAAGTTGTTATACGAAATATAATGTATTTTGTATGACAAATTCTAATGACATAGGTATGGAAAATAACGAGAAGAGAACTTCACATTATCTGCGTTGCAATATTAATTGAAATATGCGTAAAGATGCAATAATCTTTGAAATATGTGTAAAGATGCAATAAATAAGTAATAACACAATGTAAACCGCAGATTTCACTTTTGTATGAATATACTGTGGTCTTTAAGATCAAGGTTATCCTTCGAATATTTCGGCAAAAGAGCATGAATACACATCGTGGGCTGGTTTATTTTTTCTAATTACAGACAAACGCATGGAATTCTAAAAGAGGGGATAAACATTGAGCACACAAATATATGCTACACAAACCATTACAAACACACACACATGCGTGCCCATGCACAAATATACAGATACACACAGACATATAAGTATGTTTCATAAGATCGTGGGTTCGACTCCATTTTTGTACTGACTGGGCATCATATGATCGAGAGCGGGACACTCCGCTTTTTATTATGTCGCTCCTGGCTACTCAGCACAAACTGAGTATCATTTGCTTACTAATTTACATCTACTTTCTTCAAATAGTTATATCCTCGATGTCCTACTGAGTCAAAGCAGGGAGGATTGAATGGATGTTTATGTCTGCCCGGATCAACACGTTAAACAGTGGTTGAAAATCAGTGAGTGAATGGTGAGATTCATATGTGGATGGATACATACATATGCATGTGTCTACGCACGCGTGCGCGCGCACACACATGCATATATGTATATATACAAATATATATACATATGTAAGTATATGTGTGTATATATGTGTTTATATATATGTGTATATATGTATGCATATATATGTGCGTGTATATATATATGTGTGGAGTGCGGTTACGACGACGAGGGTTCCAGTTGATCCGATCAACAGAACAGCTAGCTCGTGAAATTCACGTGCAAGTAGCTGAGCACTCTACAGACACGAGTACCTTTAACGTAGTTCTCGGGGAGATTCAGCGTGATGCAGAGTGTGACAAAGCTGGCCCTTTGAAATACAGGAAGAAAGAGTGAGAGAAAATTGTGGCGAAAGAATACAGCAGAGTTCACTACCAACCACTGCCCGAGCCTCGTAGAGCTTTGTGTGTTTTCACTCAATAAACACACAACGCCCGGTCTGGAAGCGAAACCGCTATCCTATGACCGCATGTTCGCTGCTCTAACCACTGGGCCGTTTCGCCTCCACATTTCTCATAAATATCACAGGTAAATGTATATCTGTCTATTCTGTGTGTATTGCCTTGTATGTTTCAGTGATTTATTTATGATTCTTTTTTCCGTCTCTCTTCTCATCCGTTATGTCTTTAGTCATGTGGTGTGGTGGTGGGTGTTACAGCACCATTCGTGTTTTCTATTGGAGCTTGGTCTGTCGACTGGCATGTGTGTGGCCTCTGTGATCTAAGTGTCGTGTCAGTTCTATGTGTAGATAGTACGTTAAACTCCATACTATTAATCGAGCCTCTACGTTCTGCCTGAGCATGTTGGTAGAGCATTGACGAGCTTTTTTCTTTCTTTGAGCTCTCACCAATGTTCACCTATACGCTCTCCTATGCTACCTCTCCAATGTAGGTAGTTGTCATATTTCTGCACCGTCTCTCAGTATATCGTAAGCTATACACTAAATTCCTAAAATTACCGTTAAGCTGTGGGGTCGGGGGGGGGGGGATCTTAGGACAGCAGAAGCACAATGGGGTAAGAAGATAGGGCTGAGGAGAAGGTCAGACTGATTCTAAAAAAGACACACACAAGCATACACACAAACAAGGACACAAAAGCATGTGCACATAGGGAGACACATCTTAGAATCACAGAATGAAATAAGCGGAGCAAGAACACACACGAAAACGAGTGTTGCTGAAGAGGTCATAGATGTGTAACGAAAGATTTCCGGACAATGGACATAAGTTAAAATATTTAGATAAGAACAGTAATAAACGAGTGAGGGAAAAATATATATAGTGCATGCATTTATTTGGCAAAAAGAAAAAAAAATGTCCATCCAGAAATACAACAATATATGTACATAAAGAAACACACAGGCACACACACACACACACACACACACACACACATATGTATAGTTAAGGCCACAGAAGTTTAGAACCACAGAGCAGTTTTAACATATCTGAAGAATATAGCTAATCTATGGTTATTCTGTTTGTGAGATTGACTTTCGTCAACTTGCACAACATTGCACATGACTGGCTTCGTTACTGTTATGGTTGTTGCAAGAATTATATGACTAACCTTATCTCAGACAATTCTTTGAGACACTTGACATTTCAAATTGGCAATATCTTTTCCAAATGCTGGCGAAAACACAACTTATTCTTCCATACAAGTATATGCCATAATTACAGGAAACGTAAAATTGAATATATATAGTGAATTTACTTACGTGTTTCATTGACCTAAGTGAAACAAAAAATCCTAGCTATCGTATTATTATTATTATTATTATTATTATTATTATTATTATTATTATTATTATTATTATTATTATTATTATTAATATCATCATTAATAATAATAATAATAATAATAATGATAATAATAATAATGGCTCACAAAAGGGAAAACCATCTTAATCCCCAAATCCACGGAAAAGGAGAAACCACAAAACTATAGACCTATAACCTGTCTCCCTACGATCTACAAAGCCTTTACTGCAATAATATCGCAGAGATTGAGTAAACGCCTAGAAAATAACAGCCTGATT
>NC_068988.1:48387312-48396832 GCF_001194135.2 Octopus bimaculoides | reverse complement strand
GAAATATAACAAGTAACTGTAGAATATGTGGAGATGGACAAGAAACAATAAATCATATTATCTCTGGCTGCCCAGTCCTGGCTAAGAAGGAATATATTCACAGACACGACAGGGCTGGGACCTATATACACTGGAAGCTATGCCAGCACTATGGAATAACAACGCAAAAAAGATGGTATAAACACACGCCAGAAAAGGTCACAGAAAACGAGAAAGCAAACCATACTCTGGGATATGCCAATACACACAGATAGAGAAATTAAGGCAAATAGACCAGATATGGTTGTCAAAGATCATGAAGAAAAAAAATGCTTTGTAATTGATGTATCAATACCAGCAGATGACAACATTTCTCTAAAAGAAATGGAAAATTTTTCAAAATACAAAGACTTGAAAATAGAGATAACTCGAATGAGGAATCTAAAAACAGAAACAATTCCTATCATAGTAGGTGCCTTAGGTATAATAGAAAAATATTCAGACAAATACATAACAAAAACACCAGGACTTACAAATATATATAACATACAGAAAAGTGCACTACTGGGCACTGCACACATTCTACGCAAAACACTTTCAATACAGTAAACATAAGAGCACCACAGCAAACCACAGCACATACCCAAGGCGCACAGAGCTGCGCTCGGTAGTGAAGTGAAAGCACGTTATAAAAATAAAACTACTGAATAATAATAATGATAATAATAACAACAACAACTATAAAAAGGAAACTAAGGTCATAGATATTGCAATACCAGGAGTGGCTGTGTGGTAGGTAGCTTGCTTACCAACCACATGGTTCCGGACTCAGTCCCACTGCGTGGCATCTTGGGCAAATATCTTCTACTATAGCCTCCGGTCGGCTATTAAAGAGGGAAATTCTATCAAAATAAGATGCAAGGAAAGCATGAATAAATTATGAACAGAGAAAGACATAGCATGTTCCCTTTCACAGGATAACGATTTCTAGACGGGAAAAATTTAATCGGCAATATTCAACAGCAATTCCAGTTGGAATTGAGGGAGATGTCTACAATGGTTGAACTACACCAGAGAAAGTAGAACAAAAGAGAAAATCGAACTAGGAGAGAAATAACACTTAGGATATAAAGTGATTTTCTCCTTGGAAGGAAAGAGTGTTATAGGGGAAGCAATGTTCTTATTACACAGTTCAAATGAGAGAGGAAGTAGTGAAAGGAAGAGCCTACCAGTTTTGCGAATAGTCGGTAAAGGAAAACTAAAACGAGTAAAGGACAAGGAAAATTGTTCACAAATATTTTTGCTGAAAATATATCAGATCTAAACGACCTCGTATACCATGCAATGTAGTCAAAACGAAAATCGTTGGGGTTAAAATGTCAAACAAAACTAAGGGATAAAATCCTATATTGTAAGCGAATTCTGGTAACCAAAGTTGAACAGCTGATGATAGATCTTGGAAGGATAAAAGCAATAACAGAAAAGAAGATGAAAGAAAGACACAAGGACGACCTTGAAAGAATGCACAGTAGACACAAGAGATTACAGGTAGTAAAATAAGAAATAAGCAATATTAGGTAAAGCAAAAAGTGTCGTTGATACCAACAAAAAAAAACTAATCACTGCAGAACAGGTTCTCCGGAAACAATGTAAGTTTTACATACATCTGATAAATGAGGATGAATATCAGGGAAACAGTGTGCCAGATGCTGAAACAGCAAAGATGTTTTAATTTAGAGCAAAGAGGTTCATCATAACTGAATTTCCAAATTATTTGGAAACGTGTTGTAATTAACAGTTGTAATATCCATTGCGATTTTTCTGTACAAATTTGTTTCGGACATAATACCATACTTGAAGAAATCTGATCTTTTGCGAGCCACTTCATACATGATGTTTTGGCTCGGATTAGTTGCTTGATTTTCTTTTATTTTTCGTTTTTTTTAATTATTATTTCATTGAGTCCACATATCCGTTTCATGAAATATTTTCTTTTTGCCTCCTTAGCTTTGTGTACCATAACATTCTTTGTGTCTTTATAGATGTTTTTGACTATGTCCATAACTGATCTCAGTACATTAAATTCATTTCTAATTCTTGCTTTGCAGGATTACTGTGTATATGTATAAGGATTCCCTTAACTTCAATACCAAACATTGCAGTAATTTTGGAGTGTGTAGCGAAGATTAGACTATTCAGTGGGGAAAGTTAAACTTCATTTTCATTCAAAATGGATTTCATATGCACATTTATCATACCTGTTAAGCAGATTGGATTAGGTTGTGGATCTTTGGAACGTCATTGAAATCTCACAGTTCAGTTTACCCTATCCACCTATCCACTCTAACAGAATTTCTGTCACAAGATTGTTAAATTCTGTGTCTGCGTCTCCCCGTGCTCTATAATTAGTCTTCTGGGCACCCGCATCAGTGACTATTTCTCCAAACATCTCAATCAGGGTATTTCACGTACTAGGTTCCACTTCTACAGCAGAGAGATGTTTTGAATCGTTATTTAGATTCACATTTGTATGACAATTAGCCTGAACATATATAGCATCTATTGACTATCAATGTCAGTTAGTAGGTTATTGGTTACGTTGTTTATGTGAAAATTAGTTTATTGCTACCTATGATTATATATCGGCAAAGGTTTTCTTGTAGTTTAATTAATTAACATTTTTTTGGTATCAGATCTATGCAATGGACATTATTGACCTCTAGGACATCCATATTTGTATTGTTGTAGCTTTTTCAGATAAAGATGATATGCATAACGGATCAGTTTTTGGCGGTATCCTGTTAAAAGGGATCTTTCATGTTTGTATTTTGGACAGGGATCAAACCATTAACAAGTTTTTCGATTCAACGTTAGTTTGATCTAGGAAATGCAGAGCTATTTTCTGAACGAATCTCATATGTTATGTTTTCCTTTACTAGGCATTTCTTATATACCTGCATATTACCCTTATCACTCAGGGAATACCTTAATAGTGTTTGGATGAATAGGTGAGGTTCCTCGGTGGCAAACCCAGTCATTTTTTCTTATCGTAAGTAATCATTAGATTAATTTTGATACTAAATGATAATATTTTATAATTTTATACGGATTTCAAGCATCATGATACACGATTCAATTACATGCGTCTCAGTTGCATAAAGTGCTTTTCTATTTGACTTTAGTAGTGCCATTTGTAAGCCTGTATATCTATATATGGGTGTAGTTATAATTGGGTCTATTAACTGAAGGTCATATGCTAACAAGATTTCTTGCTGGTGTCATTATTAGATATTTGTAGACGGCAGCACCTATATATTGGGATCACAACGGTCATAGGTAGATAAAAGGAGACAGATGAAGAGCGGGAGAAACAGACAGGAAACAAACAGACAGAGAGACTGACAGATAGGCAGGGGTGTCTAGATGCCATTAATAGATTCAGTAGAAATATGCCGGAGCAAAAAAGAGATTATGTTATTGGAGAAAAGGGACTAAAATTTAGAATCTGTTTTTGTCGTTTGATTTTTTTATACAACTGGCTGAGCTGACTTGCAAGGTCAAAAGAAGATCAAAATATGTAACAGAAGCTACAGGAATCACTGTTGTTTACTGTTTTCACTATTTAGAAGTGTTGTTAGATTTGCTAGTAGAAACGAGCCATGAAGACAAACAGGCTAATTCTTTTCACTTGCTGTTTCTATTCGTCTTCCCGAATAGATAAATAAAATAAATATATGCATCAGTGCATCATTGCTGTATTTACAATATTTAATAGGTATGTTTTGTGATAGTATAAAGTGCTGTTGGTGGCGTTTAACGGTTTTACAGTGAATCATGAAAAAGAATTGACTAACTTGTTCTACCGATTACTGTTTGTATTTGTCATCACGGATAGAGAAATAAATAAATAAATACATCATAGCTGCGTTTACATCGTTTCATGTTTGTTTTTTACAGTGGTATAAATAGGTTTGGAGGAATTTAATAGTTTTCTAAGTTTTGTTAAAATATTGGCTGCCGTTTACAGCTTTGGTAACTGTGTGGTTTGTTATGATTTCAACTGTTCAGCTTTTGTAGATGTTTTAAGTTCTAGAAAAGTGTTTTGAATTTTGAAATTGTTTTGCATTTTGAATTATGCAGCGAAACAAATGCTGCCTGGAGTGTCTCAAAATTTCCTTCGTGATGAAAGAGAACAGGTGCTTGTGTTCGAGTAGCCAGAAGAAATTATGAATTAACAGAAAACGGTAGATTCTGAATTTCTAAAACCATTTCTCTAGTTAGATAGTCTGAGGTGCTTAACAGTTTTCTTGTAATGAAAGAGAGCAGATTTTGAAGATTTTGAGGTTTTCTTTTGGACAAATTTTCATTTTGACGGCTGAGGTGAGTTTGTATATCTATTTCTTCAGCTGCCGATTTGATGGAGATACCGAAAATCTGCCCAGCCGCTACTGCTGTTCCAGTATGATTAGTAATGCATAAAATCAAATTGGAAAGCTACAGAAAAGATTAGCATGGCCTCTGCGCATATTCAAGGAGTATTTAATGTGTTCTCTACTAGAAGAATCGTTACCGCCTGGAAAAAAATGCTTAGTGATATTTCTTTCGACTCTTTAATTTCTTAGTTCAAATCCTACCAAGGTCAACCTTGCCTTTCTTCCTTTCGGGGCCACTAATGTAGAAGTCATCCAAAATAAAGGTGTCCAGAACTTTTGTCAGAGTTTCCTTCATTTTAATGTCTTCAAAACGATTACCACTAAGCTTCTTTTACTCTCTCAAAGCCTCAACAAAGTACCCTTTGCCGACTGCCTGGTCAGAGGGACATAGATGATACCCTTGCCGTCGAAATAAGGAGTCATCATGAGCTTCCGGTAGACATGCTCTACTTGGCGTTCTTCTCTCTGGGAAGCCATAATGCTTTCACTGGGCCCTCTTTATTTTGGTTTCTTGTTTACAAAAGTAGATCTAGCTCTCCTCATTGATCACCAGGGATTCAAGTGCTCTTGGATAGAAGGTGCTGAATTCAACCATGTGTTTAACAATCTCCCTACTGTCACCTACGCGTATTTCCTTTTGATCATTACTGACCACCCTGGGAGCAAACTTTGTACAAATTTCTCTCATGTCCAGATCATCATGAATAATTGTGTACAGTTTCCCGACTAACTCTATACACGATGCTTTTTGCCTTTATAGACACACGACGGTCTTCAAGCAGAAAACCAGAAAATTGCTAATTTTCTCAATCACCTCTGACATTCTGGCATCTCTCTATCTCCCGCATCTCTCATTAATTTTCACTTCCTCCCTACCGTCCTTGAATCTCTTGTGCCAATCAAAAACAGATGGTCGGCTCATGCAAGTTAATCGATAAACAGTTTGGAGCATTTTGTAAGTTTCTGTAGCATTTTGCTCAGTCTAACACAAAACTTTATCGCATATCAAGTTTCTAAATTGCCTTCACATCCTGACTGCATTCCGCGAAGTAGTTAGCTGTGATAAATATAGTATTTAGTAGTGTGTCTAATGTGATAGTAAAACAGTTAGCATATCAGACTGTTAGATGTATAGTTATGATATATTAAAATTCCAGTAGTCTAAGACAGTTCAAACTGCCTCTTCTAAAAGGTCTCAAAATTTCTAGAATGCATCTCGTATGCCTCTAAGGCTTTCAATATCTACTCAAAAGGAATATTGTCGGAATTTTTTCAGGAGTCACATCTTACTTTACTTAAATTTTTATTTTTGCATGTGTTACTCCGCTATTCAACAATCGGTCCTATATACACTGGAATTCCATTTCCGTTCTCTTCTTTCTTGTAGAATGATCGTGATTTCCTCAGGAAAATTGTACATTTTTCAATAAGTATTGAAATCAGAATTTTCTAAGTCGCAGTAAGACATATAACAGGTTTATAGTTCTTCGGCGCCACGGTTTCTCGTGTTTTCCGCAATTGGTACATTGTATATTATAGTCCGCTCTACCACTTCACCCTTTGTTGTTGTTCCACATCTTTCGTCCTTTCATTCTCCCTTTTGATTTAATTTTCTCATACTCTTTGGAGGTACTTCAGATATTCTTCCAAAGTTCGTAAACTTCAATCATATAAGGTGGATACAGTATCACTATTGCTAAGTTCTCCATTTCTCCGTAAAATTTCTTTGTGATTAAAAAATATTTTGTCTTTGAAACTTAGTTTTTTCATATCGTGTAATCCTTTGTGTTCTGTGTCGTATCCGGTGTTTCAGGGTCTCCTTCATGGTACTGAAGCATTTTCATCTGATCTCTTTTATTTCTATTAAGTTTTCTTGCTTTTGACATTTATTTGTTTCCAAAGCTGATCCACAATGAGAAATTCTGCTCTCAGATTTTCTGTTCGCATTTTGACTTTTCACTTTAGCCGTTTGTTACATGTTAGATATTCTTATTCTTCAAATCTGATTTTGTTTTTATCAAAGTTTTTGTCATAAAGCATATAAAGCTATTGATGGTTGTTAGATCAATTTCACCTTCTTATAGTATTTCTTTCATTGCTGTATTTTACGTTTTAATCTTGTATTCATTTTTCTGATTATTTTGGAATTTTGGCAGCTGGGCATTTATTTCTTTTATATGTTCATCAAAAAGTGGGATATCATCTTTATAACCTTCATTCTATGGGTCCTGACTGTTATTTTTTTCAATGCGTTTATAGTTTCTAATCTCATACTTGCTAAGTTTCATCTTCAGTTACGTTATTTACTGCGACTCCAGTTATCCAAGCATTGTTTGCTCCGTTTTAAAGCACTTGCTCATGTACTCGCTTGGTTTGAGCTCATATTAAATCTAGTTCGACTAATTTGAGTTTTTCTTTCTTAATATAGATCATAACTTTCATAAAGAGTTCAACAAAATCAACTTAAAGTGGAGGCAGAGCTGCCATTTGTGCGAGGCAACATTTACATAAAATAGCAGCATATGTAACACAATATTTTCAGAAGTAAAATGTTCAGGTTTCGCTTGGTCAATGTAACATTCGTTTTTGTTGGTTTTACAAATCGGTTGTATGATTATTAGAAAAAAGGCATTCTGAAATGAAATAGAACGGTCAAGTTTCGAATTCCCCATAATCATATATTGCAGCTTCATGTTAAGAGACGATCAAGTTATTATCTTATGAATAAAATATCGTAGTTTTGTAATATCAAATATTTTTGCAAAAAAAAAAAAAATTCTTAAATGCAAATAGATTTTAAACTATGCTCGAACGCTAGTATTCATACTTTAAAATTAAAATTTATGCTGCCTTGAAATGTTGATGGGCATGAAGAAAATATCTCTGGCATCTTGGGTGGTTGGTATATGTGCGCATAGATATAAGTTCCACCTAATAATTGAACTTAAAAGTTGAGGTAATGTTTAAGTGAATGATTGTCATTGAGATATTCTAATTACAAGTAAAAGCTATAAAATGGATGGCAGGTCTATTCATCTATACAAAAGCTACAAACTGTTGGTACATTTCCAAAAACTGAAGTTAAAACAGTAACAATGTGACCTACATGAGTGTTAATGTAAAAATTTCCTTGTTTTCAATTGAAGTACTTATAATTTATCTAGTTTTGTAATTAAATAAATATTAATTTAATCATTTTATGCAACATTATTAATAATAACGTTTGAACAGAATTTAATGAATTTATTTCCAAATTGCATCATATAATACAAGAATTGTTCACTGATATTTTATTTGATGGAACAACTAAGCGAAGTAGTATAGAATAAAATCTTACTAATATGTTTAACTTCAGAAAAGGAAAGCATACTAGAATTAAATTAAAGCAGGCGAACCTGCAAACCTCCTCGCCAACAAAAGTGCATTTAAACGGAGAACAGGAAAATATTTTTAGGAACTTCATCAAAGGAAAATGTATTGGATTTTCATTAACTTCAAAATTTTGTTTTTCTTTCATCCAAATTTATAAAGATTCAATAAGTTTTCTTTCCTGAATATTTCTAAATACATCTAAGCCTAGAGGAGTTTCGATAAGTTTATTTCATTAAAATTCCTAATTTATATTTAATATCCTTCTTTACAATAATTGTTGTGAAAGAGTGGTGATGGTGGTGTTGGGCACAGCAGTTTGATCCAGGCCTGATTAAAACAGAAATACGGTTATATAAACCATGAGACAAATGTTGGATCAAAATTAGCAAATTCCATGCGCACAAAAATTCATTTTACAGAAAGATTTGAAAAAGAAAAAAATATTTGCACAAATAGAATTCTGCAACATGCTGACTAAATTTAAAGTTTAATATTAATAATGATATAATTATTATTACTATTATTATTATCATCATCATCATCATTATTATTATTATTATTATTATTATATTTGCTGCAAAGTACCTCGGACGTGTTTCGAACGCTCCAAGTAAGTCCTTTTACATTTGTTCCAAGTTATTAATAGAAATACCAGGAACCTGTCATTGAGTTTCGGTGTTTGTTTGGCCCTTTACGGGGCTATATTTGGCTCCCCAAATCAGTTCGGTGGGCGTTTAATCATATATAATCCAACAAGATGGCGGAGCCCACCTTGAAAGAGTTAAGAAAAAACTACCCATTCCGCAGGTCCAGTGACTGATGAGAATTTACCTCCACTTCCTTCTTTTAGTGGCATCAATATATGAAAATGGGAGGAGAAAGCACAGGGAGAAAAGTACAAAGTCCACCTCAGCAAAGTCCACCAACAGCAGCAGTGGCAGCAGCAGCAGCAGCAGTAGTAGTAGAAGGAGTGGTAGCAGCAGCAACGTGAGACACAGCAACAGCAGCAACAGAAGCAGTGGCAGTGACAGTAGTAACAGAGACAATGCTACGAATTAGCGGGAAAAATAATGCTATAATTGAAAGCAGAGTGGAAGGAAATAAAGGTAAAAATATTAGTGAGAGTAGCAACAGTGGAAGTGGCTACAAATCTACCACCATCACCATCACCACCACCAACAACAACAACAGCATCAGTAACAACAACAACATCAACGACGACGACAACAAAAACAAAAATAAAAGCAAAAGGTTTGCTGATGTAGCAAACACAAACAGGCAAATGCACCCATCTTCCTCCAGAATCACCTTGAAGAGTTTAGCCGAAGAAAGCAACACCATCTACTATAACCCGGAGCTATAGTAGTACATGACATTCACCCATGATGCTAAACAAAGAGACTGAATCCTCAAGCATGGAGTTGTTTGGCGGCCGACAAATTTTTAAGGAAGAAAAGATTTTTATCCTTTATATATATGTTGTTCAGTGTCTACGCGTTGATTAAAATTTGTCTTTCTACTTGTTCTACAATACATTTCAACGCTTCGAAAACAAACTTCTTCGTTTACATCGAATGTATACATGTGTGTGTGTGCGTGTGTGTGTGTGTGTGTGTGTGTGTGTGTGTGTGTGTGTATGTGTGTGTTTCGAACAGTGCAAAATTAAAATTTTAGATGTGATTATATATTTAGGGAATCAAACATTTTTAGGATGGCATTTTAAATTCCTGATTGTG
>NC_068988.1:48384621-48386968 GCF_001194135.2 Octopus bimaculoides | reverse complement strand
TGAGGAAGCCTGGAGCATACAACAGCGGAAACGTAGTGAAAACAAAAACGAATGTAAGGACAGCACTAGTGTTAATATATAAACAGTACGCATAATGTATAAATTCCCCATCTCAGAAATATGGGATTGTAAGTAGAATGGATAAAGCCGGTTGAATGCAAGAACAAGTGGGGGAGACAAAAAAAGGAGAGGGAGGGATAGACAGATGGATAGAGTGAGAGAGAAAGAGAGGAAGAGAGATAGAGAGAGAAAGAGAGGAAGATATATATATATATATAGAGAGAGAGAGAGAGAGAGATAGAGAGAGAGGGGGAAGAAAGAGAAAGACACAGAGAGAGCGGGGACGGAGAGAGTGAGAGAACGAGATAATGGCGCCAAAAACTGTGTTTAAATCAAATATTGAATAGTAAATCTGTCATGAAAATATTTGAAACTGAAATCTATTTCTTCGTTTTTACACGGTGAAATTTACAATTAAAATTAGGCTCAAAAAATTAATGTGCATATATCGATAAATTATGGATAAATTTGGGATTTGTATATATCGATAAATTTATTATGAACTAACAGGAATGTTAAAACAGTTGTTTTGATAAAGTTTCAACCTTATCAAAAGTGAAAAAACAAAAGTAAAAAGGAAAAGAAAGAAATTAAGCATTTGGTTTATTTGTGGTTTGTATATATTGATAAATTGTTAGCTTTCAAAAGTGAATGAAAGAAAGTGATACAATAGGATAAAACAAAGAATAAATATTTATAACAATGAAGGTTAATAACCAAATCATTCTGCGAAAAGCATCATTACGTTTATATATAATCTAATGCTTAAAAAATGTTAAAATAGCACAGCAAGAGTTCCACTATAAAGGAAAAAATATTTTTAGTAGTTTTTAAACTAAATATTCCGCGACTGTCAGACTAATTTTATTTGCTTTAGAAATATAGTCCGATCGAAAACTATTGGTTGCTTGAACGAAAGAATTTATTAGATAATATCAATTCTCGGAGATATAACGTTTTCGATACTTTACAATTGGTGGAAGCTTACTAATAGCTCACGAACAAGTCTTAGCAAATATACTTACACGCATACATGTGCACACGTATTTAACGATATATATTCTTGTAAAGAGATCTCTGTGTGTAATTATCTAAGCCAAACTATAAGTGTACACAAATATAATATTCTGCTTTTACATATACTCACCTATACATACACATACATATACATATATACAAGCACACGCATATATGTGTGTACGTGTGTGTGTGTAAGTGTGTCTGAGTTTGTGCACGGACACACTCATAAAATTCTTACGCATGCACACACACACATACATATGTATATATATGTATATATATCCATATATATATATATACATATATATACATATACGTGTGTATGTATACATTCATCCATGCATGCATACATACATGCATATTTACATACACGTACATACATGCATACATACATACATACATACATACATACATACATACATACAGAAAGTCCATATAAAATACATACATACTCTTAAGACTTTCTATTCATAAATTATTTGACTAAAATGATCTCTTTGCAACAACACCATCTGATATTGCCATTTTAACCAGCATGCAACACTGCCTGTGCTACACGCCTCAATAAAGATGCTGATTGGCTGAACAGGAGAGGTTAAAATTTCAAGGCCTGTGCACTGAACTTAACAGTTGATCATGATGATTAACTGGAGCGCTATGAAGGATCAAAGCTCTTCCTCCTTTTCGAAAAGCCCTTCTCCACCTCCATTTCCCCATAAACATTACCATCCCCAGCAACTATTTCTAGTATCACCACCTACATCATAACCACCTTCAGCAACAACACCACCATCATCACCAACAGTTTGCTTCACTTCCTTACGCGCACACATTCACCACACTTATGTCTACTTCACAAGTCATCTTTACTGTCACCGGCGTCTCTATATGATATTAATACACAACCTACATTACGGATATCATCAATATGTAGGCCACTGTCTGAAAAGGAAACGCCTATATAAATGTCTACCAGCTAGAAATAGCAGCTAATCTTCTTAAAATTAAACATTCGTGTTTTACAGAAAGACATACATTGAATAATAATATCCTAAATAAAACACTACTTGAAAAATACATATATAAAAATAACCAAATAGGATGATCATGGATAGAATGACTTTGATCTCAGACCTGATTGCTCATAGCTTTTGGTAGCTGATCCAGCAAATAATTCACTGAAAATTGTATGTCGTACCTTTATTTTAAGATCTCGTGTGCGAATATTCATTATTTCAGTGAAAGCTATATATATATATATATATAT
>NC_068988.1:48383442-48384435 GCF_001194135.2 Octopus bimaculoides | reverse complement strand
AAGTACTTGTTGTCACAAAAGTATTAAAATACATATATAAATATATATATATTGATTACTTGTAGTATAGAATTCATTAGAATCCAGGCCCATTAGAATCCAGGCCAATTAGAATCCAGGCCCATTAGAATCCAGGCCCATTAGAATCCAGGCCCATTAGAATCCAGGCCCATTAGAATCTCGGTAACACGTTGTTCACCAGAAATGGCTAGTTATAAAAACATAAGGTTCAAAGTGAGGTAAGATAACCACGAAGGTGTCAGATGCTGGTAAAATACTGCACATAAGCAAGTACCAAATCCAATTTAAACAGTATATCCGACTCAGGTTGGTTCTAATTGCGGCGTGTGTATATAAAAAGAACAGAAATGAAGATTAAAATTTACGAGAGCTGTTTCGGTAGAATTTGATTGATGTATACATAGATTATATCATAGCCTATAAGTCACTATCTTCAAGTAAAATTTTAAACAGGTGATATATTACCTTGATGAAGAAGCCAACGAATATCTTTGGATAAGTGCATTTCTAAAAATGAAGAAAATTAAAAAATCTAGAAATTAGACGGAGTGGCTATAACGAGCATGAGAGAAGCAGAGATTAAATGAGTGTATTATTTCAAAACATTCATCTTAATTAGTTTCTAGCCAAACCCGGCAATAAAGACGTACAAAAAACACAGACATGCTGTAGCCAAGAAATGTCCTAAGCCAGGAAGATATCTAATCAGTTAAGTGAGATAAAACAAAACAAACATCAGGGCACTATATATACCCTCACACTTACACACGCAAAAATAAATAAATATATATAAACACATATTTTTATTTTATTATATTTGTTTTTGTTTATCTAGCTTCAGCTCACGAGCTGTGGCCATGCTGGTGCACCGCCATTTAAAAATAGTGAACGCTTCACGAATGTGCGTGTCATCCTTGCGCAGGGACCATGCTAATCTTCTCTGTATCGTTCCAATTTTAGTGTATGTATTGC
>NC_068988.1:48381207-48382882 GCF_001194135.2 Octopus bimaculoides | reverse complement strand
ATATATATATATATATATATATATATATATATATATATATATATATATACAGAGAGAGAGAGAGAGAGAGAGATACACACATATACCTACATACAAATATACGTACACATACACATACACATACACACACTTATACATATATTCACATTTAAATATATAAATATACACCCACTGACACATACATGCACATGTGCGTACTTGAACACATACATATAGGCGTCTACATATGCACTCACAAAACAGGCAGCGTATATTTTCCATATAAGATATAAAGATATAGGCGAAGGCGTGGATGCGTGGTAAGAAGCTTCTTCTCCAGCCACATGCTTTAGGGTTCAGTCCCACTGTGTTGCACTTTGGACAAATATCTTCTACTATAGCCTCGGGCCGACCGAGCCTTGTGAGTGGAGCTGGTAGACGGAAGCTGAAAGAAGCCCGTCGTATATATATATGTGTGTGTGTGTGTGTGTGTGTGTGCATCTGTGCGGGCGCGCAGTGTGTGTGTGTTTATATGTGTGAGTGTCTGTGACAACAGATGTTGGTGTGCTTACGTCCCCGTAACACAGCGCATTCAACAAAAGAGGATTGAATAAGTACTAGGTCTTACAAAGAATAAGTCCTAGGGTCGATTCTGTGACTAAATGCGGTGCTCCAGCATGGCCGAAATCAAATGACTGAAAATGGTAAAAGAATAAAAGAATATAATAAACCAAATAACCTAGCGATATATAAGAAACGTATATATGAAAAAGTAGACAAATAACAGAGTGTTAGGAGTTCATACTGCGATTATTAAATATTTCACCGTTTATTGAATACAGAGATTCTTTTCTACTCTAGGCACAAGGTCCGACATGTTGGGGGAGGGGGACAGTAAATTAGATCGATCCCAGTACACAACTGGTACTTAATTTATCGACACCGAGATGGATAAAAGGCAGAGTCGACCTCGGTGTAATTTGAACTCAGAACGTAACGGCAGACGAAATACTGCTAAGTATTTCGACCGGCTTGCTAATGTTTCTTATTTCTTTATTGCTCACAAGGCGCTAAACATAGAGGGGACAAACAAGGACAGACAAAGGGATTAAGCAGATTACATCAACTCCAGTGCGTACCTGGTACTTAATTTATCGTCTCCGAAAGGATGACAGGCAAAGTCGACCTCGGCGGAATTTGAACTCAGAACGTAACAGCAGACGAAATACTGCTAAGTATTTCGACCGGCGTGCTAACGTTTCTGCGAGCTCGCTGCCTTACCATTTATTCAATATAGAAATTACTAACAAATATAATGAGAATGCGTAAACAAGAGGCTAATGACAATATTTAAGTATTTAAATCATTTTAAAATGCAACAAATATACTTAACTACGTTATAAGTGTGTGAGTAAATAAAAGCTAAGAAGTATTATCGGAAGCCTATTAGGTAACTCGTTTAAAGTATGAAAATGTGTTCCTAATATAATGCTACGTTTCTCTCTAAGTTCATTAGACTTCTTGAAGATATTACGAGAGCATTTAGGTATTTACTATAATTCAGTGCAGCAAAGGGTGCACTGTACCTGTCATTTGAATAGAGCAATGGATTTTTTTGTTATGCTCCACGTAAGTTGTAGTGTAATTTTTGGCCTTTTAATTTTTCGCGAGTGTATGTCAATGCAGGCATGTATAT
>NC_068988.1:48380557-48381155 GCF_001194135.2 Octopus bimaculoides | reverse complement strand
TATATATATATATATATATATATATATATATATCTGTGTGTGTATACACGTGATAGAGAGTGATAAAAAGATGGAGAGAGGGAGTGAGTGTGCGATACGCCTATGTGCACTTACACACAAACAATCACATGCACACACACATACACATTAATCGTACCAATACCAAAAGGTAATGCTTATATGCTACCAAACGTATATGTACTACTTTAGTATATCGCCAAATATTACGATATTCGTCTTCAGAAGTCCTCTCATAAAGACTTATAGTGGCGAACGTAGAGACATACTTCGTAGCAGTCGAGAATAATATGGTTTGGACGCCGAAACTACAAGATAATTGAGCAGCGCAGTAAGCTGAAATCACGTGATCTGATAGTCCCGGCCCCCATACTAGACGATTCTCGTCTGCTAAGATAAATGTCTCTACTTTTATTAACGGCACCGTGCGTATATAGGAGGGGTGTATGAAAAGTCCTGACCCTAAAAAAAAAAGACAGGGCATCGTACAAAACTTCTGATGAGGGTACAAGGCTGAAAGGCCTTGAAGCCTCAAAACTTTTCATACACCCTTCGTATATATGTATATATATATATATAT
>NC_068988.1:48376986-48379644 GCF_001194135.2 Octopus bimaculoides | reverse complement strand
TCTGTCTCTCTCTCTCTCTCTGTCTCTCTCTCTCTCTCTCGCTCTCTCTCTCTATATATATGTATGCATATATAAATATACCCACACATATATATATATATATATACACTCATATATATATATATACATATATATATATATATACACACATATATATGTGTGATTATATATATATATCTATATATATATATCTGTAAACTGCCATTGTGACTTTGAATTTAGACGCTTTTAGAGTTGATCAGCAGCAGCAGAAGTAAACAGCAGCCGTTGCAGCAGTAGTAGGAGTAGTTGTGGCTGTAGTAGTAGCAGCAGCAACTGTAGCAGTAGCAGTAGCAACAGTAGTACCAGTTTTGTTTGATTGCAATCATTATTAACTGAATAATCAATGCTGTTGAAAGCCTTCAAGACATAATGTGACAAAAGCAATGCAGAGAAATGAGAGCACCTATTGAGAAACGTCAAAAGCAATTTCCTTAACCAAAGACGTTATATTTTTTGTGTGAGCGAAAACTGAAATTAGTAATTATGTATAACAAAATGCTACAGTCAGCATTAAACAATAAGTACCCATTAAGTTGTATTTCTCGATTATTACGGTGACAATGACAACAAATCATGACTAACAACGCCAACATCAACAACACCAGCAACAACAATAATAATAATGATGATGATAATTTCAAATTTTGGCACAAGGCCAGTAATTTTGAGGTGGGGATAAATTGATTAGTTCGACCCAAGAGTTCAGCTGCAACTTGTTTCACCGACTCCGAAAAGATGAAAGGCAAAGGAGACCTCGGCGATATTTGAACTCAGAACGTAAAAACGGATGAGACGCCATTAAAAATTGTGTCCGGCACGCTAACGATTTTGCCAGCTCACCGCCTTAATAATCTTTTGTACTATAGGCACTAGGCCTGAAATTTGGTTTGAAAAAGCCAGTCGATGAGCATCGACCCCACTACGCAACTGGGACTTAATTTATCGACCCCAAAAGGATTAAAGGCAAAGTCAACCTCGGCGGAATTTTTAACTCAGACCGTGAAGACAGACGAAATTTCATGCTGCAAGTTCGTCAGTGGGATTTAAATCACGTGAGTCCAGTGATTGCTTCTCAGATAGATGAGCAGAAATTCATGCTCTACTTTTAGAAAAAAACAACACTTAGGCAATACGTTTTTTTTCTCAGTCCTTAGACCCTAACCCAAACGAAGCTTACAGAAAGCTGAAAAGGAAAGTGCAGACTGCTCTAAGGAAAATTAAGCAGAAATGGTGGAATGATATACCAAAAGGGGTACAAGAAGCAGCTGATAGAAATGATGCCAAGGTTTTGTACTCTTATATTAAGGAAGTATGTGACCCAAAATCTTCTTCAGTAGCTTCGGTGAGAACTGCAAATGGACGTTTCTTTCTGACTGACACCGCTTCTATTCATAAGAGCTGGGTAGAACATTTTTCTGCACTTTTGAATAGACCATCATCCGCTGACATGATAAAAAACAATTGCAACACATCAACCTACGTGTGGTACTGTTTGTAACCCCACTAAAATTTTTGCTAATGGTAAATTACTTGAGGTTGTCGATTTGATTGGAAGCTCTGTACAAAATGATGGATATCTTGATACAAAAATACATCAGCGAATTCAATGAACAGCAAAATCATTTGGTGAGTTGGAGTCACGCGTTTAGTGCCAGCGATATATAAGGAATACAAAGCTGGCTCTTTACAAATCATTTGTCTTATGATCCCTGTTGTATTCTTGTGAAACATGGACTTGTTATGAAAGGTATTTTAAATTGTTAGAACAATTCTATCAAAAATACCGTCATCGTATTCTAATAATTAAATGGAGTTCTTTTACTCCAAACACAGGTGTCCTTGCATCTGCAGGTATCACCTTCATTAAAGCTATGATTTTGAGGAACCAAATGAGATGGTGTGGCCATATTGCTCGAATAGCGGATGAACGCATGTCAAAACAGCTGTTTTATGGTCAGCTTGCAGAGTGGAAACGCTATCGGCATAAACCTAAAAATAGGTTTTAAGGACGGTATAAGAACTACTATGAAGTCACTTGGAACGGATCCAGAAGACATAGAAACCCTAGCTTCCGACTGAGTTGGATGGCGAACAAAAGTGTGGAGTGGATTGAAAGCATTTGAAGAGGAAGGGATAACGCATGTAATACTCAAAAGAGATCTAAGGTAGACTGTTACGATCGAGAAGGTGAATGACAATGACCTTTTTGTGTGCAGTTTACGACAGACCATGCCTTTCTTTTGCTGGGCTCAAATCCCATTTGCGAACCCATGGAAAACGAACCTCCACCAACAATTCTGCCTATACGTCTGTGCACACTTTTGCATGCAGTGTATGCCAGAAGGTTTACAAATCTAACGGAGGCTTCATAAGACATTTTAAGATCCACAAAGATCAGAACTTATCTGCAGCTCTGGGTAGTTCAAATCGGATGTTCAATCTATGTGGGTGACTTTTCGGAACATTTCCTGATATAAAAAACCACATCAGACACCATGATGGTGCTAATGTGTAGGTACAGAAGGTGAGAAGGTATACCTGTATATGGTACACTCTGAAAACTCTGCATACGGAGTAGACAACCACCATATATATATATATATATATATATATATA
>NC_068988.1:48374390-48376161 GCF_001194135.2 Octopus bimaculoides | reverse complement strand
TGTATATATGTATATATATGCATGTATATATGTATATGTATGTATGTATGTATGTATGTATGTATGTATGCATGTATGTAGGTATGTACGTATGTATGTATGTATGTATACATAGATTTCCATAAAAAAGTTAAAAAGAGAATTATATAGAACGGAGGCATTATGAGGAGAATAAAATGGAACAGAATGAGATTGGTACAGAGCTGAGCGGCGAAGGAAAATAAAAGATCACAGTACACAAGAGAAGGAAGCTATTTCGCTTGGAAGCCGAAATGTCTAAGGAATTGATAAAAGGAAGATACAAAATGTAACATATTTCCATAGGAAAAGAAGCATGATAAAGCCCATTAGCAATAGGATGCAGGTAGAAGTCTTGTAACAATTGACATACTTTCATTGACCTTCGGCCTGCTTTTGTGTTATTGATAATTCTTTTGTTTAATCAAGATTTTTTTTCTTTAGTTACATTCGTCATTTCTACTTAACCTTGAGAAGAGGATTTTAGCCTTTTATGTGAATGTCTCTTTCAGGCACCTTCGTAAGATGTGTTTGAGTATGCATATGAGGGTGTGTATGTAAGTATGTGTGTATATATGTATGTGTATATATGTATGTGTATATATATGTATATGACTGCGCTTGTATGTGTATATGTGCATGTATTTAGGCATATATCTATGCTTATCTACCTATGTACTTATGTATGTATATATATGTACACACACACACACACACACACATATCTATCTATATATATATATATATATATACATGCAAACAAAATGAGAGTGTGATAACTATAAACATACATATATGTGTATATAAATATGTCATCGTATATGTTGATTCATACCTAAAGTTATATATATATATATATATATATATATATATATATAGAGAGAGAGAGAGAGAGAGAGAGAGAGAGAGAGAGAGAGAGAGAGAGAGAGAGGAAGATATAGATAGATAGATAGATAGATAGATAGATAGATAGATAGATAGATAGATAGATAGATAGATAGATAGATAGATAGATAGATGTATCGCCGACAGTTTCAATAAAGAAAAATTTCTATTGTCATATCAGCTCAACTGCTTACTCTGTAAGATTGTAGAAACAATGTCTCAGATTTTTCTAGCCCAAGTTATAATCACAAAACAGAAAAGTATATGCAAGGTTGTCCAGTTGTATCACAGGTAAACTATTTTTAAAAACTACCATATTTACCCTCTGCCCAGTTTATCTCTGATGTCTAGTCTAGTAACGGGTCTATGAAAAACAATATACCTAATATACTACACTATACGATAAATTCAGCTTCTCTCATAAGTATGTATGTAAGTAAGTATGCATGTGTGTTTGTAGCTATGTAAGTGCGAATGTATGTATGCATGTTCATATTTATACAATTATGTATTTATTTATGTGTAGGAATGTATGCATATACATGCATATATAAAAGTGGCTGCCTCCCCTGTGCCTAATATGTGTATGTATCTCTATACGAACGTTTCTTTAAGTCATGGCTTTATACATCACATCACACGTATGAATGCATAAACGAATGTGTTTACTGCGTGCATTCATGTGTTCCGGAATGGGTATACATGTATGCATACATATATACTCTACACACACGTGCATGCTACAACACAAACACATAGAGCAAACACTCACACATACACATACAACAAAACTCTCACACATACACATACAACAAACTCTCACACAACCACTCATATACAGGCATACACATGCTACATTCAATATATA
>NC_068988.1:48369485-48374278 GCF_001194135.2 Octopus bimaculoides | reverse complement strand
TATATATATATATATATATATATATATATATATATATATATATGTATAATTGTCATAAATATTCCTTATATGTTGATAATGAGTAGCAGTTTATGCATAGATTATACATAAATATATATGCGTCCGCATGTTTCTCCGTATATACGTCTGTAAAAACATATGCAGCTTTTTTTCGTTTTTATTTTTTGTGTACAACTTTTTCTCTCTACATTTATTCAGATTATATTCTGAGAATTCATTTTAAATGTATTATTTCTAAACCTTCTATCTTTGCCTTGAATGGTTTTATAACATTTCCTACCCCTAATCCCTTCAATCTTTTCACATTTCCATTCTCTTCATAATATGGTTAAAGGTAAAAACAATTTCATTGAAAAAGATTTTACGTATTACAAAACTTTATTCTTATCCATTTTGCAAAGCATTTTCTTTTAATATTCTCTCTCTATTTGGTTTTGATTTTTTTCGCAAATTTTGTTTTAGTTTGACTTTCTTAATTTTACTTCATCTTTCTATTCCATTTTATATTTCTCTTAATATAGTTTAAGCTACATTTATTTTTGTTCTTTTGGATTTTCATTCTTTATCTGTTTGTAATATTCCCAAAGAATACAGACACACACAAAAGCACGCACACGCACGCACACATACACATACATACTCACATATACACAAACATACATATGCACACAGATATATTTACACAGATATATAAATTAGCTTCTTTTATTCTTTCGCTCTTCATTGTCTTTCAGCTTTTACATACTCTCCTTTCTATGCAACCAGCTTTTTTGTGTTCTTCGTTCCTTAATGTTATATTTCTTTAATCCCATCCATCTACAATTTTTTTGTTAGACAGAAATATTGTTATCTAGTTATCTACCTTCTATCTACCTATCTATCTTCCTTTGACTCTTACAATCTCAGCATAACTCATTTTGTCTAAGACTTATTACAATCATACAGAAACACATATGCATACATAGTTTCATATACATATGCATATACATATAAAGATACTGACATCTCTGTGTATATGTGTGTGTGTGCGTGTGTGAGTGTGTACTTACATATATATGTATCGGTGTATTTATTTATGGTGTCACTCTCCTTTTCTCTCTATGTATCAACATTTTCTGTGTATGCATATATATATATGTATATATAAACATCTGCGTATATGAATGATAATTGTGTTAGAAACGAGAGAAAAAGTTCATATTCTTGGATATAATTATTTGTTTATGCGCAGCTTGTACTTCGCCCTGGCGTCTCTCAGATGTCTTAGCTATTCACGTCCGTTGAGGTGGTTTTCTTGGGAAGAAATTATCAAGATAGCGTAAGAACAAACTGCTTCATGTACTAATCCCATTCCTGAACTCCACTTGTGTGATATTAATAGTTCGTAATTTGAGAAGGGAGATAACTCTCAAATTACATATTGTCTTGTTCTTACAGTGAAGCCAACCTAAATGTTTATTCAAAAGTGCTGTATTAATTCCCTAGATATTCTAGTGCTTACTTTAGTAAAATTATTATTCAGACTGCAATTCAAATTAATCTACTAGTGGTATGCGTTATAATTTCGACAATGAATTTTGTCTTATCTAAATATGTGAAGAATGATTTATCTCCGTTCAAGACTTTTACTGGTATTCTTAGCATACAATATCTCAGTCTATTGCAACTGTTGCTCCTTTCTTTACATGGTTCACAATGCATAATCTAATATGAATAAACATGCATACAT
This sequence comes from Octopus bimaculoides, assembly GCF_001194135.2. Taxonomy (NCBI): domain Eukaryota; kingdom Metazoa; phylum Mollusca; class Cephalopoda; order Octopoda; family Octopodidae; genus Octopus; species Octopus bimaculoides. Next base: position 48,372,528 of record NC_068988.1, on the reverse strand, counting down.
ACATACACACAGACACACATGCATTCACAGATACCTACCTACCTACCTACCTACCTACCTATATAATACATACATACATGCACACATGCATGCATACATACATATACATACATACATACATACATACATACATACATACATACATACATACATACGTATACAGAGACATGACAGAAGTAAAATGATGCCCCATAAAACAGAGCATTATTTTTCTTTTAGTTTGAAAAGGATCAACTTTTTTTTATTAATGGACATTTTTATGTTCCAGGTTCTATATGAAATTGTTTAATCATGCCACGTACAAAAAAGCCTTGGAACTGTCTAAATTTCATAGAGGCCGTATTGTGCGTCAAACTCAATGTGGACCTAACGTAAAATCGCAGAAAATCTTGGGATCCCGCTGACTACAGTTAATAGGGTGAGTATACAGTTCACCAGAGAGGGGAACGAGTCGACATCTCCTTGCTCAGTTCGACCTGCGCTCTCTGACAGGACCCTTTGTTTGTTAAGTGAAGTGTGGAGGATAATCCTCATTGCAAGGCCTCTGGCATAGCAGAACAAGTTGATGTCAGTCCCAGAAGAGCTGTCAAGTATCTCCACAAACTTGGCTACTATGGCAGAGCAGCAAGAAGGAAGCCACTTCTTCAACCAACCAATATCAAGTGGAAAAAAACGATTGGGCCAGTGAGATGATGGAGTCGCTGCTAGTAGTTTGGGACACTATCATATTCACTGATGAGTCCAGAAATGTTGTATATTCTGAAAGGAGTCAAGTGTGGATCTGGATCTGTGATCAAGAATTTAACACGAAAAGATTTCTTCCAACAACACAACAAGGTAGTTATCCTGCGATGGCCTGGGGTGCAATTTGGAGCAATGGCCAATCAGAGCTGGAGGAGTATGATGAAAAGACTCACATAAATATGTCCATATTGCGGAAAGGACTCTTTTCAATCTTCTCCAGCGGTGAAATGGTTAAAGCAGACTGGGTTTTTTTTTTCTGGAAGATTGGACTCCTTGATGCGCGGTTAAAAAGACCCAAGATTGGTTGGAAAAGAATGGCATTAGGAAACTTCCCTGGCCAAACCAGTCACCAGATATGAAACCTAAAGTATCCCTCTAGGGTGTAATGAACAGAACACTTCGTAAATAGAACAAGAAAGCAACCCCAAAGCCAGATCTTTTGAGATTACTGCATGAAACTTGGCAAGAAATTCTCTAAGAGAATATTCATCTACCCAAAAGCATGCTTTATAGCAAAGGTTCTAAACGGGGGCCGTATGGCCCCCGAGATACATTTGGAGCTCGGTGGGGGTGTTTTGGAGCAAAGAGGCACTAGGGAGGCGTTAAGAGACATGTCAGGGCTCTACAGGGGCGCTGGAAGACACTCAACTTTGATAAGTTTAATTTAAAATTAACGAGTAGTAGCCATATTTTTACATGCCTGTGACAGTCAGTTAAAGAAAACCATTTTTTTATTGTTTAAATTTTCAAAAGCTTAAAAAATGTTTCCACGTAAGAAAATTTCTGGCATCATGCGTATCAAGTGTCGCTAAAGTGAACCCCCCCCCCGCCAAACAAAACTAAAAATAGAATAGTGACAGACGACTAAAAGGAAAAGAAATAATGAATAAAAGCGAAAAGCTGAATGAGTGTGTATGTGTGTGTATGTGTGCAAATATATATTGAATGGTGGTCAAAATTTTGGAACAAACAAACTGGCTATTGGGTGTGGCTGATAGGTATGTGTGTGTATGTATGGGTATGTTTATATGTATATGATTGCGTGTGTTGCCGTTTTGAATTCCTTTCTACGATTGAACTTAAACTGACCCATGGCTATTAAAGATCCTACCACACACACGCACACACATTTGTTTTAGGTTTTGTATCCATTTGAATTGCGACCATACACAAGATGACGTGGTAAGTCTTATGTTCTGAAATTGAAATTTTGAATTTGTTTTAATTGAGGAAAAATGGAAAAGTCTTTGACGTTTCAGGCTTTTCCTTTCTATAGACGAGCGTAGGTTCGAAACATCAAAGATTCTTCCATTTTTCTTGAGTGTCAAGCTAACACCACACTTTGTTTGTTGTTCCCTCGTCTATCTATTCTTCTTGTTTGTCATTTTTTTTGTTTTGACAGTTTTGAATCATATACAATATACCGCCACAATCCAAACACCGTTTCTTTTCTCCATTTTCCACTCCCCATTTTTTTTCTTCATTCATTTCTGTGGAAGAGACCAGGTAGAATTATTCGGTAGCCATAGTAAAACTCCGAGTTTCGGATGCCGGGGCGGATTCCCACGCCGCCATCTCTTCAGTTATCTGGCCGGATAACTGAAGATAACTGAAGAGATGGCGGCGTGTGTTTCCGCCCTGACATCCGAAACTCGGAGTTTTATCATTGCTACCGAGTAATTGTCACATATTTTTACAGATAAATTATTTTATTTACATAATATCGAGTTCTCTTCTTTTTGTTGTCTTTTTTATCAATATATATATATGGTGGTTGTCTACTCTTTAAACAGAGTTTGACCACTTCCTGCACCTAAACCTTAGCCCTTTCAGGGCGTCCGATGTGGCTCTTTAAACCAGACAATGTTTTGAAAAAAACATCCACACAGATTACACCTCTGATTTGTACTACCAATACCTGCAGGTAAGTTCTGCTCATTGTGGATCCTAACATGTCTTTTAAGACCCCCATTGGATTTGCAAGTCCACTGGCACACACGACATTCAAATGAAGATTGAAAAGAGTCCTTTCCGCAATATGGACACATATTTATCTGAGTCTATGTTTTCATGACACTCATCCAGCTCTGATTGGCCATTGCTCCAAATTGCACCCAGGCCATCACAGGATAACTACCTTGTTTCGTTGTTGGCAGAAACCTTTTCGTGTTAAATTCTTGATTCCAGATCCAGATCCACACTTGAATCCTTTTAGAAAGTACAACACACTCACACACACACACACACACACACACACACACACACACACACACACATATATATATATATATATATTTAT
>NC_068988.1:48365713-48369441 GCF_001194135.2 Octopus bimaculoides | reverse complement strand
TATATATATATATATATATATATATATATATATTTATTTATTTCTGTATGCATGTATGTATGTACATACATATATATATGCACACACCTACATATATACATACATGCATGCATGCATGCATGTATGTATATTTTAGTCTATCCATGTATGTATCGATCAGTCTATTTGCTCTGCTATCAAGTATTTTTATGCGTATAAAAGTAGAGCTTAGCATCTACATTTCACACAACTTATCTGTGTTGTTCTTGTACTTCCATTCTTTTATATCTGTTCCGTCACTTATCTACCTACCATTTCTCGTCTTTTTATTTGTCTTTTCCGTTGATATTTTCGTCTCTTTGTTTCTGTATCCTTATATCTTAGTATCTCTTGCTCATTCTCAATATCTCAACAGCCTAGATAATATATACGGCGAACAAAACCAAATCCACAATAAGGTTGATTTCTTACGTAACGAAAACGAAAAAAAAATATCTATCTTCACACATATTTAGAGAAAGGAACTAGGATTATCTGATATTCATGATTAGGAAGTAGGTTATGTGCTTCCTTTCACGATTTTTTCCCCTTTTACTTCACGACGCAATAAATTTAATAATTTCAAGATAATTGAGTCGATTAATTTGGCAGCCAGAAAAACACTACCTTAAAAGTAAACAGCAATAATTAGAACAACAATAATAGTGGCTGAGAAAACTTGTATGCTGTCATCAGATTTGAGTGAAGCATAGGTCAAATCGAAAAATACGATGCGTGTTTAAAAGGACATATTGATGTAGTCCTATATACATTTTTATCTGAAATATAGAGTGGGACAAGGCTGAAGTGTCTTAGATTATAGATCTAGTCTAATCTATTGGATCATGTTTGGTCTGAAGTTAAACATCGACAACAACCGCTATAGCTTTACCAATGATAATACCTACCACAGAATGAATAATCACAATGCAAACAGTTATATGCAGTGCAGCGACAATAGCAAGAGTATTGCAGCAGCTTTAATAGAACTGCAGAAACATATCTGCATTTGAAACAGAAATGTCCAAAACAGTAATTAGAGCAGTTATAGCATCAATGAGGATAATTAGAAATGATACACCAGCTACATAGCAATGATAAAACAGCAACGGTAATCAAAATAGAAAGAATAGATTTAAGATCAAGGATTGTGTTAGTAATATAACAACTACAAAATGAATAAGAGCAGTAAACGAAACAGAAACAACAGCTAAAAGAGCAGAAAATACAGCGGTAATAACAGCTATAATAACAATGAGATTATACACGATAGAAATAACAGCTATGGTAACAAAAACATCAACAATCACAAAAGTAGGCACAACAGAAATAAGCTCTATAACGGCAGCGACAACAATAGCCACAGCAAAAGGAATAGCATTAACAACAGTAGCAGTAAACATTACAAAAGTAACAGCTACGACGGCAATCATAACAGAAATGAAAAATGCTGTAAGAAAAACAATAGCTATAACAGCAACAGAAACAACATCTATGGTAACAACAGTTGCAATAACACAATAGCTTTATCAGAAATGATAACAACAACTGCTGTAAGGAATGCAAAAACAAAAACTATAACAAGAACAACACGGTCAGCATCTTTAACACAACATCGTCGTCAGTAAAAGCAAAACAAATCAAAACTAAAGTAATCACAGTGGATGCAGCAATAAGCATAACAGCCATTACAGCAACAACAGGGATAACAACAACAGCTACGCCAACAATAACTGCAACACCATCAACAACCATATAATCATCATCAACAACAACAACAACAACAATAATAGCAACAACAGCAACAACGACGCGAACGAGAACAACTGCAACATCAAAACACACACTTTTTCAGTGTCTGTAGAGTAGGATGTAACATTAAGCGTAAATGAAAGAAGGGAAATAAAAAGAATAGTTTAGAAATCTTCGTGAGGTTAGACGTGTTCTAAAAGAGACAAATGTGGAGAATGGCATGTGTGTAAATGGGCAATAGTGCATATTGCATGCACCTTTGTGCTGCAATGCAGTGTATTTATCTGGTTTTGGCATCGCATGCAACGTATATTCACACGGAAAGCCATTTTAATCAGTTTTGTATCTGTGTATGTCGTTACTTTTCCTTATTTATGTGTATGCGAATGTATGTGCCATGTACGTACAGTGAATGAGTCAGTGTGTGTGTGTGTGTGTTTGTGTGTGTGTGTGTAATTGTATATATGTGCGTATGCATTTGTGTCTGACTTTATTTGCATATATATATATGACTGTGAATCTATTTGCTTATATACAGAAATAAACATATATGCAGACACACAAATAAATATACAAATGTAATACGCAGCTGCACCTCACACACGCGCACACACACGCACGCACACACGAATATATATATACAGTGATGGAAAGAGCAAGCAAGAGAAAATGACACTCACACGTAGATATACGTTATTTACAACGAAAAAGAGGAAAGTTATTCAATACATTTTGTGAAGTATATTTATATGTATGCAGCTTATGTAGTTTACCGTTACATTAAATTCCATTTTATTTCGAACAGGAAGGCACGTTGTACTGTAATGAAAATGTTTCTTTATCTAAGATGGTATCGGATTCTCACACATTCATTTACACAGACCACATAAGACACTTGCAAACTTTGGTAATTTCTATCTACGGAAGAGCATTTTCTTTAAGAAGAGACATCATACTTCTTGGTGGCAATATTTTGGTAGCAGAAATAATTTTTGCTTGACTTAATAACCTTGATACCTCTAGTGGCGAATGGTGTATAGACAAAAAATGTTCTTTCAGAAGAGAAATGTCACTTATTTATTCAAAGGTGGAACTAAATGTCAGATCTGGTCTTACGTAAGGTATCAATTGCTAAATATGGGAGGTGACTGCTAGGTTGTTTGTTCATTTGGTTTGCAGTTCGAAATCCATCGTCACAAGGTTACTTTACAAACTGAAATATACGTATTTCTTTACTATAAGACGTAGCAAGAAAATATCTTCTCGCTTCTTCGGGAGACCATGAAGTAATTTAATAACTTTAGCTTCCCAACTGTGCATAAATAATAAATGCCGTATACATTTTCCTTTGCAGTAATACGTAATACTTACCTGCAACTGAAGTCAATATATTTCTTTTTACATCTAGACATTTATAAAATGTCTAGATACCATTTGAATGTGCAACTGGTGATTCTATATTTTCTTCTGCATGCATTTGGATCCAAGAATATTTAATCATGTCTCTGTAGTTACATTCAAGTCTTTCTTTGAACGAGTGTGGATCTGATAGACGGAAACTGAAAGAAGCTTGTCGTATGTGTGTGTGTGTGTGTGTGTGTGCTTATGCGCGTGCGTGCATGCATTTTGTGTTTGTGTTTGTACCTTGCTACCGCTTGACAAACAGTATTGGTGTTTTCACGTCCTCACAACTTAACGGTTCGGCAAAGAAACCGATAACAAGCACTAGGCTTAAAGGAATCGTGGGGTCGATTTGTTCCACTAAAATTCAACCAGGGCGGTGCTCCACCAAATGACTGAAACAAGTTAAAGAGAAAAATATTTAAACATTTTCGGGCGTGAATGCAGATATGTAATCCCAAGCTACTTATATGATTTAGAGACCTGATTGAGGTGGAAAACCTTTACAGGTTAGTGGCAAAGAAGTCGTTACATACACACGCACGCACGCACGCACG
>NC_068988.1:48365439-48365703 GCF_001194135.2 Octopus bimaculoides | reverse complement strand
AGTTACGCACTCGGGTCGATGTAATCGACTTAATCCTTCTGTCTGTCCTTGTTTGTCCCCTCTGTGTTTAGCCCCTTGTGTGCAATAAAGAAATAAGAAACGTTAGCATGCCGGTCGAAATGCTTAGCAGTATTTTGTCTGTCTTTACGTTCTAAGTTCAAATTCCGCCGAGGTCGGCTTTGCTTTTCATCCTTTCGGGGTCGATAAATTCAGTACCAGTTGCGTACTGGGTCGATCTAATGGACTCCCCCCCCAAAAAAAAAA
>NC_068988.1:48361727-48365429 GCF_001194135.2 Octopus bimaculoides | reverse complement strand
CCCCACCCCCCAAAAAAAATTCGGGCCTTGTGCCTAGAGTAGAAAAGAATATTATATTTATATATTACAGGCGGCGAGCTGGCAGAATACTTATCGCACCGGACAAAATGCAACATACTTTCACCCACCCCATCACTTGTTGGACTTGCCCCAAAATTTGAAATAAATGTTATAATTATATTATATGCGTGTATATATCTTGTTTTAGTTATTAGAAGGCAGCCACACCTGTGTACCACCTTGAGGCATTTTAGTTGAACAAATCTACCTCACTAGTAATATATATATATTTTTTGTATAGTCTGGTATTTATTCTATCGATCTATTTTTGCGAACCGCCAGGTAGCGGTGACATAACGCACCAAAAAACACGGACACAAAGACAAACACATACACATGTATGCACACACACACATCGACACATGCACACACACGCACGCACCCACGCTCACATATACACACACGATCATTTAAAGCAACGCGGTCGAGAAAGCATAGGGAGATATATTTAAAATATGAAATAAAACTGGGAGATGAATGGGTAAGACATAAACGTAGGCAAGGAGGAAAAAGAAAAGAAATTTGATATAAAATGAATAATAAATAACATTAATACAACTATTCAAGATCGAAAATCTTACGATAGCGGGAGATGGTGTGGTGGAACTCTGGAATAGGAAATATGAAACAGAAGTGGATGCAAAAATATGAAATGTACGACATCAGTTCTCGAATTCTAAAGCATTCGTTAATTCAAAATGCAATAGCGTAATTTTGTCCAAATATTACGTGTGTGCGTGTGTGGAAACAGGTGGATAATAACAAATGAAATCGATTAACAAATATATAAATACCAGACCTAGAATAGAAAAAAAAAGGACGGAGAAACAACAGGAAAGAGGCAGTTACGATGAGATAAGTGTATTGAGGCCTAGAGGATAAAAAAAATACAGACTCATATAGCTTAATGCAAAAATTGAAGAAGGAAATGAATATAAATTTTCAAGAAAATGAAGAAAAAGAGGAAGAAAAATATGGCAGAGCGACACATTTAAAATAGTTCAAACATTAGAATAAATCTTATGCTGCAAGGCATAAAATAACGAGACTTCTCTTCCTCGCGGCATAAAATATATTTCACTGCTTGAAATATTTTTTGTTAGTTTTTGCAGACGATGAACGAGACGACTGTTTCAACGTGTAGTGATTGTACACAGAGATCAGTTTAACGGTACTTTAAACAAGTGTACTGGTGTAAAAAGTGAATAAACAAAGGAGACTCGTGTTGCTTTTTCCAATTAGATTCTACAGCTTTCTTAGAGAAAGCATCGGAGGATATTTTGCACTCCTGGATGACTATGGTTGACAAATGTAAACTACGCGGAGAAATTTTCAAATTCACCATGGACGAAATTGATATAATTCGACTTACTTCTGTCATGGGCATCAGTAAAGCATTTTGCATTTGAATGCATATACATTACAACGCAACGCATGCAATCTTTGGATACAAAGTGTATTGAAGCACACACACACACACGCACACACACACACACACACACACACACACACACACACACACACACACACACACACACACACACGCAAACATCTGTCAGTCTGGCTATCAATCGGACTGTCTGTCTATCTATCTATCTATCTATCTATCTATCTATCTATCTATTTTCGAAGGATGTTCATTAAATATTTCCTCTGACCCACTTCCGGTTATTGCAGGAGTCGAAACTTGTACAGGTAACAATATGTCACATTCTGAATTGCAGCTTTCCACTAGTATCCGTTTGTCATTCACGGCTGCTGAAATGGACTAAATGGAGGAAGTTGAATGCAGATCAGATGAGGTTCTTTTACTTCAAAGGACGTACACCAAAAGATATTTTCAATTACATGAAAATAATTTATGGTGACGATGCACCACACCATCATTCGATGTAGACAAGCACTGGCATCGCCTATTCACATGAGATCGGACATTGGTGGAAATTGCTCCTATTCCTGGACGACAACATTCCACCTTTGATGACAACACCATCCATAAAGTAGAAGCCGCCATTTTGCACCATAACCGCAACTAGCCTAAGGAATAACGATAAGGGTAGGGTTCAGGGAAAAAAAATCATTCGCGACCATTTGCACATGCGGAAGTTGTCTACACGGTAGATTCTCCGGATGCTCACAACTTTTCGGACGCAAGAATGAGTCAATCGCTTCCAGGCACTTTTGACAATATGCCAAGAAAACGAGTAGGACTTTTTCGGCAGACTTATCACGCAGGAAAAAGCATGGGTTCATCATTATGATCCTGAGTCTAAAGTCCGATCGAAGCAATGGAAAAGCATGATAACTCACCACCTTCGAAGAAGGCACGTGTCCAACCCTCAGCAGGCAAGATAATGCTCACAGTTTTTTGGGACAATCACGAAGTAGTGATGATGGATTTTCTGGCAAAGGGCACCACAATTAATGGAGCATGTTATGCTTCTCTACTGCAGAAATTGCGGGACCCCATCAAAGCAGAGAGTCGTGGCATACTGACCAAAGGAGTCCGCTTCCTCCAATTCAATGCCAAGTTCACAATGCACAGGTTGCCCTGATGAAAAAACACTCATGCGACCATAAAGACGTTCACCTGCTACAGAAACAACGAGCATGATGTAAGTTCCAGGACGATGTGACGGCGATGTGAATCAGCATTGATAGACATAACAGGAAAGCAAATAATCGGGATATTTGGAGAAGACTCGTTGCTCGTAGTACAGACCGCACAGCAGAGAGACATACCTACGAGCTAACATGCATATGAGTAAATATATAGAGAATACAAAGGAACATAAAGGAATACGCGTATAGGTGTACACGTTTATTTTTCTACATAGTTATTGTGACACAACTATATTCCAGACAGTAGACATTGCAGAATTAAATGTATTATAGATGAGACGTTTTGCACGGGATTTTATAGAACAAACATAAGAAGATGTATGCTAATAAAAATATATTAAATATATAAATACGGAATGGAAATATGTTTCTGAGAATATGGTGATGCGCAAAACATTATCCGCTGGGAAAAATTGAATTTGTTTTTGACAGCTACAAAACCTTAAAACACATTTAAAGACGATAATTCATCAAAACTTATTGTCCAGCAAAATGTTAACTAATAATAATAATAATAATAATAATAATAATAATAATAATAATATCAAGAAGAAGAAGAAGAAGAAGAAGAAGAAGAAGAAGAAGAAGAAGAAGAAGAAGAAGAAGAAGAAGAAGAAGAAGGAGAAGAAGAAGAAGAAGAAGAAGAAGAAGAAGAAGAACAAGAAGAACAAGAAGAAGAAGAAGAAGAACAAGAAGAAGAAGAAGAAGAAGAAGAAGAAGAATTTATAGACATGGGAATGGAGAGAGAAAGGTACGATGAAAGAGTGGACAGAAAAAGACAAAATAAAAGTAATACATATTTGTAAAGTTTGCATACTAGAGTTGCTTTCGAACGATACTCTTGTTGAGTATATGTGTGTGTGTGTGCATGTGTGTATATACATATGCGCGTATATATGTTTCAATCCATGTATATGTATATATAAATATGCGTGTATATGTGGGCTACTAGGTTAACATTTATACGCGTATATCCTATTAAAGGTATATATATATATATATATATATATATATATATAT
>NC_068988.1:48355898-48360347 GCF_001194135.2 Octopus bimaculoides | reverse complement strand
AGGAATGTCTGTTTTTATGCATCCAGTTATGTGTGTGTATACATATATATATATATATATATATATATATATATACACACACACAAACATACATATATATATATATGTACATATACATATATGTGTGTATATATGTCGGTGAGTAAGAGGTATAGAAGACACTAGATTAATACAATTATTATTATTAGTATTACTGTTATTATATGTATTATTATATTGCAGTCGTTATTTGCATTGTTGCTATTACTATTATTGCTATAATTACGATCATTTGCAGCAATAACAACAACAACAGCGATAATAATACATTTACAATACTAAAACACAGAAAGCGAGACACATAAAGAAAAGAACAAAATGAGGTTACGTAAAGACTCCTTGAATGTTATAAGCTCCATTCCGTCTAACTAATACATGTAGCACTGATGCTAAATTCATTATTTTCTATGTTATGCTTTTTCTTGTGATAATTTCCTAGCATGCAAATCACTCAACAACTAGGATTAGAAATTAAATCATACATGCCCACGCAGCCTATATATGCATACGTACGCTTACACACACACATGTGTATATTTACATATAAATATATGTTAATGCTTATATGACAATATATTTATACACACAAATATTTACATATATAAACACATATGCGAGTATATCCGTTTGTTTATTACTATACATGTCTGACTTCTGAAAAAATATGTGTACATATATGTTTACATACATAAATTCATATGTGTGTGTGTGTATACACACTTATACATCTCCATATACATACAAACACACACACACACATACACACACAAAGACTTGGCGTTATGTCCGTCTGTCTGTACCCTCTTCACGGTCAATCGGCTGGACCAATTGTGACGATGCTTTTCGGGATTATCAAAGAGGTAATCAGAAAGGTTTTAGCAAAACCAAAATGTGAAAAAGTATGATTATTTAGTGAATATGGAGGGTAATTGTTCACTTTCCGGGCGTAAAATAAGTAAGTAAAAATTAAGTGGGAGATAACTAATGGAAGAAGCAAAGGGGAAGTAAGTCAACTTCTTACTATAATGGGCGTATGCCCGTCTGTTTCCTTTTTACAGTGAAATCGCCGGACCAATGGTGCGAAGTTTCTAGGGATTACGAAGGAGGTAATCAGGAGAAAATGTGAAAAAGTATGATCATTGAGTGGATACTGAATTTTGTATTAATAAATCACCTTTGATTTTTGTTTTATTAATATTCCGGCGACGAGGATTAACTCTGGATTTCCTCCCACAATCACCGTATAGTTCGTGAATTTAGTGGGTTTAAATTTGCGATAATATCCCTTTGTTTCCTATCGTCGATGGGCAGATTCTGAAAGATGCCGTTCGCGCATTCACATCAAACAAGGCACAGAGCCAGACTGTAGATTGTGTTAAGTGTATTTTTACACACTCCGATGTTTACACACGGCCACTTATACGTCGCTATGAGTAGAGCAACGGACTCCAGTAATTTGAAAGCTAGTGTCGACCAAACAGAATATATCGTCTAAAAAGTAGTTTTGTAATCATATTGATATTATCGAAAGGAATATGATTCATAGTTTAAATAAGAAAATGTGTGAACTTTCAATGTATTAGAGTATAAACAAGCCTAAAATAGTGTAAGCAACGAAAATAAAAGTATATCTAAATAACATTTCCTTCTTAATACTTTTTATGTAGTGGTTGAAAGGATGAAGTGGCTTCATTAGGTTTGGTCCACTTAACCATTCCCGATACAAAGGCAGGGAGCCTATTTCAGTTCGGGAGTAAATCGTCATCACATGTCACTTAGTCGCAAACACATCATATAGCTGCAATAGAATACTGTATCATCAACAATAAAGTGATTTCTCGAAGACATCACCCAGCAATTTATCAAGTTCATTTACACACTTCTCAATACATACTGGTGTTATGACTTCCCTACCTCATTTTATGCCTCCATCGTAGATGGGTGGATTTGCTAGTATATATAGTAGTATACTTATATAGGTATGTATACGTAATTACATAGATATATGTACACACACACACATATATATATACATATATATTCGTGCAGAGAGGTTGAACAGTTTTGCAAGCAACCATTCAATATCTGGTTATTAATGATTTCGTTGGACGTTTGTTAGACGGATCGGGCTATCGACTGAATCCATCTTGAAAATCGCACTGATTCCTTCTTTTGGTTGGAAAAGTTAGGCAGTTTTCCTTTACTTGAGGGTTATGGCTAAAGACATTGTTGTACGAGATGCACGTGTGAACCAATTGTTAATAATCTTTTCTCTTCAACAGAAAAGTCTTATATACATAAAGGAAATTGAATAAGAGCAAACAAAACAACATCAACGGAATACAAATATACACGAAAATATAAACAAGTTGACAAAATTATGCATTTGAATAAGAATTTATTGATTCATCGTTTGAGTTTGATATTCATCTACAACAGTACAAGATGAAACATTGATGATGAAAGCTAACAAACAACATTAGAATTAATTGTCATATCACATCGATGTTCTCTGCAACGCCTTCCTATTTGACAAATATAGACAGTAATTAAAATAGTTCCCGAAATGGATTCAACGTAGTTCATCTCATCACAGCAGTGATCGGCGTTGCTACTGACTTAACTTTGGCAATTTGACAACATAGAAATCTTTACAGAATTGCTCTGCCTCATCTACGCTTTCAGTTGTATTCTGATCGCAACTAATCTTATATATCCAATCTATAATCACTACGTGGCCGAAACAACCAGGAAACGAAAACCCATTAAAAGCAGTACGGAATTATTTACTCATTCTGTATAAGCTGATGTACACGTCGTCACCGTTGTACTCGTCAGCACCGTTGTACTCGTCGTTATCTTCATCGTGAACTGCGTAGTGGTGGTGACGGTGGTGGCGGTGGTGGCGGTGTTATGATCATCATCATCGTCGTCGTTGTCATCGTCATCGTCGTCGTTGTCGTCGTCGCCCATGTTATCATCTTTCACGTCGTTGTTTCTGACGCTATTATCAACTTCATGCTATCACATTCGTCGTTATTTTGATCTCCATCATTCTTGCCAGTAACATCATTATCCTACATCACTACCACCAATACTACTGCTACCTAAACCACTACCCTCACCCCACTACCTCCGTCGTCGTCGTCGTCATTGTTGTCGCCATCGCCATCATCATCATCATCATCATCATCATCATCATCATCATCATCATCATCATCATCATCGTCATCAGTTCCTTCTGTTCCCTACTCACCCTCCCCCTCCCTTTCATCACAATCAACATTACCATGTCTAATTTTAATTATATTCGTTATTGACATTGCAGTCGTTGTTTTACTCGTCATCATATTTGTTATCACCAGTCTTTATTACAATCACCATCGTCATCAATTATATTCTTGTCATCATCTTTGTTATCTTTGTTGTTATTGATAATGAAATTATTCAGCTCCGCATGCTCCCACATTGAGCTGATCTACGATCAAAAGATTTTCCTTTAAGGACTATTTTTTATTTTAGGTTTTTCTAGGACTAGATTATATAACGTATGTTTTCCTTATACAAAAGAACAAATTATTATCTCAGAGCGGTTTCGCTGTTGTTTATTTCTTATCCTAGTAAACTCGTAGGGACTCCCATGTTAGTTCACTGTTATCGTCACCATATTTAACATTACTGTTAAATTCAGTTTGGCCGTAATAGAGAACAAAACCGATCAAAATTGTTCAAGAAACGGCGATCCATCTTTTTTTCAGTCATTTCCATTCACATACATAGCCATCTATAATCCTATTTGCTAAATCAATTACAGCCGGCCACTTTGCGCTCTCTCCAACTTTTATCTATGGTCCATTAAGCTGGTTTTAATCTATATGTTTAAATACACTACATCGTTTGCCTAAATACACACACTCATCACACAAAACAAGCTTCATACACTCCACAAATCACACACCAACACCACGGGACATTGACAATCGTTCACTAAAGTGAGAACTCAAACACATACAACATAAACACGCAAAAACGCACACACACACACACACACTTACGCGCGTGCACACACACACAAACACTCACTAGCACATACCACAAAGGACAATATATCAACGAACCATCGTCTCTTGTACCAAGAGATACCCTCAAAACTGTCAACCTCTAACTTCTTGTATCACAATCGTTACTCACCATATATTTTTCTCAGAGAATACTGACATTCATCTAGTCTGGAGTGCTGGTACATCGAACGACCAAGCAATGCATGTGGTTGCCGAAGTAAATATCAAACACGTCTTTATTCACACCATACACCTACTGCACACATGATAATAAATATATCAATACTCACACACACACACACACACACACACACATATATATATATATGTATATATAAGTATATATATA
>NC_068988.1:48347413-48352072 GCF_001194135.2 Octopus bimaculoides | reverse complement strand
AAATAGAAGAATTCACGTGTGAGAATACAGAATTGTATTTTCTCGTGATTTTCAAATCAAGAGCATATATATTGATGCATCTCATTCAAGGTGTCACCAAAAAGCAGGAACCTAGAAATCATGTTAGTTTCTAACATGTGTGTGTATATATATATGTAGATGCATGTATATATTTGTATATATGAAACGTCAGAGATCTACGAGGTGGTAATGTGCGTGTTGTCAAAGAACTTGTGGACTATTTTTTTTTTCCTTTTATGCGATACGAGATGAAACCATATCGCAACAGAAAACACAAACAAGAGCAGATCTATCGAAGGCACAACTTTACCAGAAACAATTCCAGATAGAAAGCCGTGAAGTGAATGTGTAATATAAACCAATGACACTAAAAGCAATGCCACAGCAGGTACATTTACCGCCCTCTCTCTGTCTTTCTCTCTTTCCCTCTCTCTCACACACATACATTCTATCTATCTATCTATCTATCTATCTATCTATCTATCTATCTACCTACCTATCTATCTTTCTGTAAATCTACCTCTCTCTCTCTCTCTCTCTCTCTCTCTCTCTCTATACACACACATATATATATATATATATATATATATATATATATATATATAATGGAATGGTTAGTATGAATCATTGTGTGGAATATATTATATAGAATTCGTGCGTAAGACCGGAACAATGCGAAATAAATTCAAGGTAATTCACAAGAAAACAGGCATATGACTTACCCTGCATTCAATATTTCAGGGTTATGACCCCTTCTTCAGGAATTAGCGAATGTTGCAGCTGTAAATGTGTGTATGTGGAGTGTAGACATGCGCGGAAGGTTCTTGTTATAGCAATCAGCTAGTTTCATGTAGCTGTCTTCTGTTGTTGATAGTCGGCTTCTGTTGGTGTATTGATATGACTTCGGAGATTCTAAGGTTACCTCTGTTGTGCTGTGTTGCCCTGATATACACTGTGAACATTGGCCCATTTTCATCTTCTATGCGGAATACTGAATGTCTTCATGCACTACCTGCCTGATATGAAGCTGAGACACTCTCATGTTCAAAGCGATGAACCTGATTGACTTAGAAGGATCGTTGTCAATCATGACCTGGATCTCACTAACAAATTCAGGATTTCTGCTCTTGTCTTGCGAGCTGCGTACATTCGTAATCACCATTAGACTCATCCAATCCCTTGCGAATCCTCTGCACTGTCCTCAGATTGACACCCAAACACTCTGAAATGTTCGTACTGGAGCTTCCAGCGTGAATGCCAAGTAGTTCAGCATGTCGTTTCCAAATCTTTGGCAGAGCGAATTGCGTCAGAATGCTGTTTTTCTCACCGACGGTGCCCAAATGATCTTACTCTACTGTGTAGTTAACAAAATAAATGGCAACAATTTAGCCATCGCACACTGTATGTGTGTTTATATATTATATATAGTCAGGATGAGGATATTTAGAGCACATATACATACACAAAAAATAAACAGATTATATATTATGAGTATTCCAACGAATCATAATATATTCCCTGTATTTTCCTTTGTTCACCCTGAGGACTTTCCATTCAAGGTATTTTAAAATGTAAGGTTATATATCTATATGTTTTGTAGTTTTAATTTTGGTTGTCAAATGTAACAAGTGCATACTTGAGAATGCACTGGTCCTTGTGAACCAATGTCTTCAGACTGTGGCCAACGTATTGCGCTGAGTTTCAATGACATTTGGCTTGTATTCGTTTTGTAGAAAAGAATTGCTCCAGAAACCATCTCTGGCATGTGTCGTCAGATTTTCGTAGCAAAAGTTTTTCATAACATCCTTTCTATCAACTATAATGCGCCAAAGAGCATTCTTTGGACTGCAGCGATTTAGTTGAGTTTTCTTATTGAGAAATTCATCCAACATAGACTGAATTACTCCAGAATGTTTCAGATTTAGGTTTTCTGAATAAAGACTCAACTCATCGATTTTTCGCTAGATTAATTGAAATTTAGCGTTGCACCCCATGTCACTGTGCAACACTATTTCATTTACTGAAAATACGTCATGTCCACACACAGTCTGCATTATTTAGATTCGCCTAGAATGTTAATCTCATTCATAGAAGTAACGTTTCACATTTGCATGGCCTGTATGCTACTTTCCAATTACCAGTGCTGCATATTCATACAAAGAGAAGTTTATCTCTAAACTATTTGCTTCCGTTTTGTTATCGTACTGCTGACCATATTACTGCAGTTGTCATCATCATGCTACAGTTCATATTCATAATTATTAATCCCTTCAACTCTACAGACTGCAAACGGGTGTGCCAGAAGTATTAAACTTTGTGAGATTAACGAAGCAGTGTGTTGACCTAAACTGGTGTTTTGAAGCTGCCTAGTCGTTGCCTAAGGTGTTTCCTTGGGTTGCATATGTTGATTTTTTGTGTTAGACGTTGATGTACAATGCTATGTTAAATATCTCCTGGCCTAGGCCAAGGTAGTTCTTCTATCTGTAGAAGATGTAAATCAAAATATCTGATGTATTGTCATTGGCTAAGACGAATTCAAGAGGACGAGTTTGTCGTTTAGTTTATAGTTTTGCAGTTGTTTCTGGACTCCTTTTGCAATAATTGATAATGGAGCAAGTAAACAGGTCAACATATTATATAGATTAATCTAAAATCTCTTATCTATATATAGAAATCACAGGGTGCAACATCCTCTGCTGTAGAGATACAAAACAAATGATGCACAGATGATGAGGCGACACAACATATTTTCCTTAGCGCTTCCCTTGTGATGTATATCCATACATGTGTATATCGCCACAGGTAAAAAGCAAACTGTTTGTTTCATACAGTATTCACTTTGAAATTTGAACCGAAATATTTGAACTGACTGATATTAATATTTAGATTTCGTTATATTTCAAAGATGTTGATTGTTTTGCGATATATTGATTTTTGTCATTCATGAGTAGCAAAGTATTGTAAATACAACTGTTTTCCTTTATCATTTGTGTTTGATTGTTAAGTTATAGCGAAACGACCGATCGGCTACAAGATATCTACCGTGATTTATCTAAAATTGACGGTGATGGAAGAGAAGTTTTACCGAATAATACGAAATATTTGGAGAAAAGCAATCTAGGTTCTTTGCTGAAGAGTCTTACTCGGCATAATGAAACCCAAATGTTATCAGGGGAGTCTACTCTACAGTATGAGTTTGTTGACAGTACAACATAATTAGCTGATAGTACAGCCCTGTTAAGGAAACCCTCAGCAAACACAGATCTGGTTTTGTATCAGAGTTCCTTTTATATAAAAGTCTTCCTCTCCTAGATGGGATGCCTTCACCACTGTTAAGGGGCCTCCTCTGTCCCGTAATATATGGAATTAAATACATCAAATTTACGTTATAATGATGCTAAGTATTTCCTTTTGGGATTTTCTTTTCTGAAGTCTCTCAAATTGGTAGATAAGGCCTCACATTCTAGGAAACAAACAATACTTCAGGCTCACACAAAACAAATGGATTTCTAGAATGTATGTACGTAATCATACATATAAATCTATGTACAGATACGGTATGTACATGTAAACGAATTGTAGAGAATAAATAACGGAATCAGAACAACGCTTCTAAAAGTGTTGCACTACATTTCATGGCCGCTGTCAGTATCCTTTTGTATTTTGACTTGTTAAAACATAGGGCAGTTCCTTTTCTCTTTCTGTTAATTTCTCTTTTCCATATCTTAAGATGGAGCGTCTGAAAGAAATATTGACAGGATGTAATTTTCCACATTGCAAATACAATCGGGCTTTACTTTAATTTAAATATTTTTGATTGAATTGCTATCCATAAAGTAGACTGTGAAATGGATTCGAAAGATTTCGGATTTGATATTAAAAAAAGGAGACTTTGTTAGTTACTTTTTGTATACTAGTCACAAAGCTAGTAAAATATTATAGGTTTCAGTATTTCTACGCTTCTCGGGAATGTATGTCTGTTCACTTATATAAATGTTGGAAAAATCATTAAAATCAACATACATACAGAGATAGATACACACACATCACGCATACGTACACACACACGTATATATTTATATGCACACGCATATATTTATATGCACACCCGTACGTAAGTTTTTTTCTTTATATTTCATATATTGTAATGTCATTTTATATTTAGTTTTCACGACAGTTACGATTGAAAACGGAGTTTTGTATGGCTAAATCCAATCAGTGCTATACTTAATAAACCAGTTAACAATATTCCTGTTCTGAAACTCTAGTGAAAGGCACAAGGTGAGTCCGGTGAAAGGTTTTATCAATACAGTTTGTTTCTGTATGGTTACATGAAATTTCATTTGAATACATTCTGAATAAATTCTATGTCAAAAGGTTTTGTCTCTTTTACAATGATTTATATAGCAATCCGTCGAAATCACTATGTACGTTTGATAAGTATACAATAGGGCATATATATGTATATATATAAGTCCATGTATGTGTGGATTAGCGCACGTGTGTATGTGTGCGTGTTTGTGTGTGTGCGCAAACTTAATTGCAATCATATAGCTGCACAAACCTCGTTTCCACATCAAAGACACCCCACTTCTATTCTCTGAATTCAAAGAACTGTTTCATATATATATATATATA
>NC_068988.1:48342567-48347281 GCF_001194135.2 Octopus bimaculoides | reverse complement strand
TGTGTGTGTGTGTGTGTGTGTGTGTGTGTGTGTGTGTGTGTGTGCGTGTGTGTGTGTGTGTGTAATATATATACACACATACAAAAACACACATACACGCACGCACACACATATGTACATGCATATATTTGCATATGTGTATGTATACATACATAAATGCACACCTACGTACATACACATATGTTTCTATGCATGCAAGTGTGCCAGTTCAAACATGATTATGTGTTTAAGTAATTATTACCTACGTGTGGATTCGTGTAACAAATGTGTGCCCTGTTCATTTTGACTCGGTTTCTACTCGACGTAGTTAAAATATCTTTGTTTCAATTTAGTTCATGTTTAGTATTAATATTTTACGTTGCAACTCAAAGAATATTCCGCTTTTTGTTTGTTCCCTGCACATGAAATGTGTTATTTGGGGCATTTTAGGCTTTTATCTCGGAGGCGAGTGCTTTTTCTGAAAATCTTTATATTGACAAGTAGACTCTTTATTTTTGAACAGGCCGATGTAAAGAAAATATTACATGAGTCCGTAGTGAATAAACAAAGAATGAATGATGATGATAGTGGTGGTGGTGTTCGTAGGGGGTGGTTGTTGTAAAGATCATAACAATAATAATATGGTTTCAAATTCCAGCAGGTCAGCAACTCCAGACGAGCGTGGAAGTCGATTACATAGGCCTTGAAAGGAAGAAAGGCAAAGTCGACTACAGCAGATTTGTACTTAGAACGTAAAAAAGGAACGAAATGCCACTAAGCATTTTGCCCGACGCGCCAACGACTCTGCCAGCTCGCCACCAATAATATTATTGATAAGTTATAATAGTTTTAATAACATGATTATTATCATTATTGAGTGAAAGAGCAGTGCATACCATCAGCGTGACACAAGGTTACAAATATTGGGTTGGCAACCAAGTTCCCGCCGTTTTTTAAAATTAATATTTTTTTAAATGTTTAATAAAAAAATAACAACTAATCAATCAATAATGTATTCACCCTTGTTGTTTGCAACTTCTTCCCAATGTTCAACAAGATTTTCAATACCTCGTTGCTAGAAATCATCCAATTTCGACTCGAAAAATTGATCCAACCAAACTCTCAATTCTGCATCAGTATTGAACGAAACTCCGCTCATAGCATTTGAAAGAGATCGAAAGAGGTGAAAATCCGTTGGTGCCAAATCAAGAGAGTACGGCGGGAGTAGCAGCACTTCCCAGCTATGCATTTGAATGGCTTCCTTGGTCATATTGGCGATATGAGGGCGCGCGTTGTCGTGCAGCAGAATTCCATGTTGCCGATTAGGTCTTTTCTCTTGACCAGCCGTGTTGAGTCGTTCCATCTTTTGAGCATAGAGTTCTGCATTGACCGTTTCGAATTCTCGAAACAAATAGATTCCAAAATTTAAAAACACAATAAATTCCAAAATTTAAAAAAAACGTGGGAACTTAGTTGCCAACCTATACATAAAATCCAATATACTCATCAACCCTACCCGTCAAATAAGGGTACACGAGGCACATGCATCACGACGATATATTTGCGACACGGTTATCTTATATCAAGATAAGCAGCACATTGCCTTACAGGTGGGTCCCAGTTAGAATTTCCTTCAGGTTGAGTAACCCAACTCACTCAAAAGGTGTCTGAATATGGATTGTTTAAGAATGTTGAACGAAACACCCATGTTGCCAGAGGTGAATTATAGAAACTATAAAATATTTTTCTCAACAAATGGTTACGATACTCCTCCAATTTTTGCTTCTGATCAGAGATGCAAATATCATCAGCCACCAAAGGACATGCTCAATTCGTTTTTCTTCGTGACATCTCGAGCAAAGACTCACTATAGTCAATGACAGGCATTAAAACAAACACACCAATCTGTTTATTTACAAAATCCAAGGTATGTAGAAAATAAAATGGTTTAGATAGGTGGTAACCGTTCTCATAGTGGCAATGCTCTTCACCATACGTGTGACGCACTAGTTAAAGCAATATTTTGTACATCTTGCAGGAATGGCAAGCCAGGAATCATTGTCAAATAATTTTGGCCTTTCCTTAAGATAGTATGAAACTACTTACACCTCTTGTGATTTTCAATGAGTTCCAGCTTCTAACCGTTCATTACTTCAAAATGTTTGGGCAGTACAATTATGGTGGTTTTGTAAGAAAGTTCAAATTTGATCAAGCCTCGACCTCCTTGGACCCTAGTAACGCATAGACAAGCCACATCTGCCTATAGGTGGTGCCTCTTATTAAAAGTCAGCAGATAAAAAACTGTTCTATTACATTTTTTTATTTCACTGATATTCCAGTTCAAAACATTCAAGCTATTGGCAAAAGTTTGAACTACAAAGGAATTATCATTACTAGCCGCCAGCCTGCGTGTTCTTCGCAGCTCTGACCATTCAACCGCTGAAGACACAGAAATACAACCAAAGCTCTTTCTATCCGCTTTCAAAGTAACTTTGAATACTTGAATATCCACAATTTTCTCTGTCCAAACACGCAATCAATCCTATGGAAACTTGAATATCTACAATTTTCTGTGAGTATGTAATTATTATTCCATATGATTATTTAAAATGTTAAACGTCTCTTATCGCAAGAACAGTTTTAAAAAATTTCCGGTTATATAACTTAAGTTACTTCAAAATAAGCAACTCGCTGTGTGTACTTTCTACTACTTGTTCGAACACACAAACATTCCTCTTTCATATCCAACAAAAATTGTAGTGCCTCCGAAACTCAAAACTCGGAACCCTTTCTAGGACTGATAACAAACGCAGAACAATAGCGATTGACATATTTACGAACTACACATTTATGAAAACTGTAAAGCACAGCAAAACTTCGTTTAATACTCTAACAAAAGTCAACGGTGTATTATGTATATATTTTTTTTCTATCTGTAATTGAGAAAACAAAGTTAGTTCTCTTCAAAATCTTCCATCACTTTCACTAATCAAAGTAGTAGTAAACGCATATTTTGACCTTTGCAAACACTCTCTTATTGATTCCCTGTCGATATCTATTGAATTTATTTATAGATTAAGGATATCTGACTGTATGTCAGTCAAACTGTGTTTCTTCCTCCTACTAACCACCAGCTTTCATTTATTTATTATTATTATTATCATCATTATCATTAGCTACAAGGGTCCAAAAAATTGAAGGCAATATAAGGATAAAATACTTCACTCAAATAATAATGCTCCACAAGCAAAAGATATAGCAATAAAGTTTCAACACAATATTCATTCACCAGTTTTTTGCAAGATTACCGAGACTGAAATTCCACACAAAATGCTTTATTACGGTGCCACTTCCAAGTCATAAAAATAGACTAATGGTTACGTATTTTGTTTCGTTTATTGTATGTATTGCACAAGGCCATAAATTTTGTCGCAAGGATTTAGTCGATTAATTAGACTCCGATAGAAAAGATCCCTGGTTTGAATTTTTTTGTAAAGGATCATCACAATGTCAAACCCGACAGGATTAGGACTCTATTATAAATACACAGAAGGCGCCTATAAATGTATAACTTATCTGACATGTATATATTCGGCTAAACGTTTCACGGTATTATATTTTTGAAGAGGACATGTATGAAGTGTTCTTTGCGAAACAGTAGAAACAATCGAAACATAAAAGTGAGTAACACAGAAAAGTAAGGTATTCTGCCACTCGACTCCGAACGACAACGACAACAACAATAATAGTAACGGCAGAGTCTTTTGTAATGAATGAGGATGTTTCAAAAATTAATGTGATTTAAAAAATAAATTTATATTTCATTTTTCATATTTGATTTGAAATCTTATGACTATTACATTACTACTGCATTGTTAAATTAGGTTCTTCTACCTATTTCATTCGCTTTTTATCATTTCTATATTCTTTTATTTATTCATTTATTCGTTCCTTCATTCATTCCTTTTGTTCAATAGCACCAGTCAGCTCTGCTTGAATAAATCTATGGCACAAAGTTATCTGATCAAAACGTCATTTAGTCTAACTGTGACCATTTAGATTTCATTGTGGGAAATAGCTTTTGAAATATAAACCCAGATTTTGCAACGCAATCTTGTTGATGTGAAAAATGTGTGGTCACTGTAAAAGGTTATTGGTGATTGTAATGGCAAGCCTTTGCAAAGTTTGTGATGACTTTAACTGGGTATTATTCATGAATATTGAGGGATTTAGTATTATTGCTTTCTATTTTTTATCAGATATGTGGCGACTCAACCGTTTTGATTTTGTTCAATGCGATTAGGTTGTATAATCAACCCTTTAAGAAGTTTTAAAGGATTCAGTTCATTGATGTGCTTGCCTAGAAGCCGATGTCGGCTGCATGCCTATAAAGTTTGTATATAACGGGTAAAGAAAACGTGTAATAGGAGAGTTTAATTCGAATAGGTAGGCGCATGTGACGACTTTTATATAACATAGACAGGAGAAAGTACATACACACATGCACACACACAAACACACACCCATATCCACACACACGTGAAAATGTATTTATATATAACAAAAGGATGTATTAGTATGACGCTCAGGAATACGGTAAGTATATATATATATATATTTATATATATATGAATCACTCATTCTGTATCTCTCATACATTCATACATACATAAATACATACATACATACGTGCATACACACACGCATACACACACAAACACACACACATACACAC
>NC_068988.1:48341940-48342557 GCF_001194135.2 Octopus bimaculoides | reverse complement strand
TATATATATATATATATATATATATATATATATATATATATATCAGTATAAAGATATATATATCAATATAAATATATGCCCGTACACATGTATATATGTATTTACATATGTAAATACACACACACACCACATATATGTATATTACATCATATGTATGCCTACAGGGTGAAGCACACACACACACATACCTCTACGCCTGATAACTTGCTTGCATAAAGACGTTTCATTGTGAAATACACTCACAATTACTTTTCAACTAAAGTTTGAAGCAAACACATTTAAGTCTTGATGACATTCCATACTTCCATTATAGTTGCTACTCACTCTATTTAACCAACAGGAAAATGTAATATCGTCGTGCCTTCTCAGAATTCCTTTTAAATTGAATTCTTAGAGAAAAGCATAGATCTGAATAAAGAACAATTCTCAGCATGCTACTAAATTTCGATGGCTTTCTCTAGTCCTCATTGTTTCTTTTTTTCTTTCTTATTAATATCATTGCATCAAACTCTTTAATCATTCACTCAAAAATCCCTTCTGAACATGCAATGCTTTAACTCCAGCACAACAAAATAGCTACCCTTACTATATATATGTATATGTATATATTTATATAT
>NC_068988.1:48339500-48340854 GCF_001194135.2 Octopus bimaculoides | reverse complement strand
TATATATATATATATATACATATACATATATATGTATATACGTGTATACATATACACGTATATGTATACATATATAGATATATATGTGCGGGTGTGTGTATATATAAACACATTGCGATACAGCTGAAATTTGGTACCTAAGTTTGGTACCTAAGCACCAAAATTAGTGTGGTATCATCCGTACAGCTCAGAGAAAGGTGAATAAAATAAAACAAGCAACGGGATATCCAGAGGTGATGCAGTACGACCGTTTCAAGCGGATTCATTTAATTAAACAATGCAATCAATACATCAATTTAAATGCAGGGCTATTATCAGATGCATAAATAGAATTTTTTAAATCACTTGGACACATTAATATAATTTTACTTAAACACTCTAATAGAGGAAGAAGATAGACAAAGTCCATGCAGTAGCTTAGAATATACTAGACTTCAAGAAAAGTATGAGATTTGTTGGGGTCATAACTTGTAAGGGATGTTGGTTAAGTTTTAATTAAAGTCTTGTTTATCAACTACCAAATCTAAGAATAAATTACTAAGTCTGTTTGGAATGGAGGGCAGGAGTGATTTGACAGTACATAGTTGAGTATGGTTATAAATATTGTCAAGATTTTTTTGAAGTAGTATAAAGTAACTGTCTATAAAGGGCAATGGGTAGTGAAAGACTCCAAATCAAGATGTTAATTACCAGTTAAAGGGGCAAGACGCTAATAAAACCAATGATGTTAATACAGAGGAAATTTTATTATGAGGTACAATAGGTGATTGATAGTAAACAATATTGTTATGCTGTATGAAGATAAAGTTTAGTATTATCAAAAATTATTTTATAACCAAACAGACAAAATTTGTATATATACCAAATTTTCAGCAATAGAAAGAGAAGATTACAAAGAATTAGTTTAATATTCATTCATATGCTGAATTATTTACTTATTAGGTGGTTTCTATAAAGATTGCTCCGGGTATTTACTAATAGAATACAGGGGCGATTAACTATTCTATCTATATATTAATAATAAGCTAAGTATCAGAAAAAAATCTGAAAAAATAAAAGCTATGTAAAAAAAATACACATATTTATCTATGTGTACACATGCAAATATACACAAATATTTATATTTTTTATGGATATAATATAATTACCTCTCTTAGACTTAATTAACTAAAAAGTATATATTAATACAACATAACAATATTGTTCATAATCAGTCATCTATAGTACCCCACGATACAATTCCCTCTGTCTTAGCATCATTGGTTTTATTAGCATCTTGCCCCTTTAGCTAGTAATTAACAACTTGATTTGGGGTCTTCCACTACCCATATATATATATATATATATATATATA
>NC_068988.1:48336033-48338985 GCF_001194135.2 Octopus bimaculoides | reverse complement strand
TATATATATATATATATATATATATGTATATATATATATATATATTCTTCTTTTGACTTCTGTGCAGAAATTTATTTGTTTTCAAAGAGTGTGCAGTGTGAGAGTTGCATTATATTTATGTGTATATGTATGTGCGTGTGTGCATGTATGTGTGCATGTGTGTGTCTGTCAGTGTGAGCGTGTGTGTTTGTGTGTATATACGTATATATATTTAGAGTGATAGATTGCTAAATATTGATATTAATATAGATTTATAGTACGTAAGTGAATAAATTCATTAGTATCGTACTAAGAATCATTCTTCATGACAGATAGACTGCTTAATAAAAATGAAAATTATCAAATTTAGATCGATTATTTCACTAAAATGGATTGCTTCTGTAAAAGAATGTTCTTAAAATATTTGCTGTCGTACCGAGTCACCCAATATGTTTACTAGTCAAATACACGTTAGTGAATGGTGACATGATGGCTTCATCATCAGTGTTAAAAATGTTTTATCAGATGAGAGAAGCTATGCAATGTCTATAAAGAACGAATATACAGTTGAAGTAATCAAATGCTTGCTTACAAACTGTTTGCAAACCAATACTTTTTTCGATGACTGTGTATCAGTTGTGGAGATTTCAATTCAATGCAGCAAAACTCGTCTTGAATACTTCATGTTTACATAAATACATACATACCATTAGTTAGATAGGTCAATAAGTAGGTAGATATTATATATGTATATCTGATTGTACTTGTGTGTGTGTGCCAGTGCACTGAAGAGCAGAGCCTTTCTCCAAGCATTTTATATGGATGGCACATGTTATATAATTGTGTTAATACACAATATTGTGTTTGACTCCTTTTTATTGATTAATTTTTATACTTCCTTATTAACCAGTCATGTTTAGTATGGAAGCATAGCATCTCTAAGTCTATTACAGTTCCAGAGCATTCTTACTCGTCCCAATTTTCTGAATATAGTAATGATAGTGGCTCGATGTTGCCGGGTTTGTGTAATAAATACACTGTAACGCATCATGCGAATGATGTTGTAACTGATAATATCACTATCCTTGAGTTTAAAGTTCTGAAACCGTTAACTCCAACTTACTTCCATACTTTATTCTACGCATGTTGTATTCTTCTGTTTGTATTTAGCTATTAATAAAGATTCTAAAGCTAATCTAGTTTATTGAGGAATTCTATACGGGATGGTAATGTTATCAACTAATGTTTTTCAATCTAGTTTTGCTTCGTGTTCTGCATTGCAATGTGCTATAATAGTTTCTTGTTGTTAATGCATGGTCAACCGAAAATAGATATTCGTGATAACGCAGAGTATAAATACGGTATTCAGGCTGGTAGAAACATATTTTATTCTGTAGAAAATACCGAATGGAATTTGTTTTGTACTCACTAGTATTACTGATTGTTACCATTTTGAGAGGCGAAAAGAATGTTCTAGATGGTAAAAAAAAAGGCTTCTTTTCCAAGTTACTAAATGTTAGTTGAGGCTAAAAGATTATTCTGGTTAAGTAAGGTATTTAATCAGAAAGGGTGTTTCAGTGTTTATGAAGTAACGAGAAGCAGGCGATCTGGTGACGTGGGCGTTCTTCCAGTAGTAGTGCTTTATCGGAGCAGTATATACAGTTATACTAAAAAAAAAAGCATGCAAGAGAATTGTACTGATGCATTTTCAAACTGGACTTTTTATGGTCTGAAAAAGGTTAAATTATCTATTCTCGGTGTATTTACTAATTCAGTAAAAACTTCATGTTAGTTTGCTCTGTAGTCAATATTATATGTTTCTTCCTTATTATTAATGTGAATTAGATTAAATGTGGAACGTAGAATCTAGTTGACCATTTTTTGCTGTTATCATTGTATATTCTTGGTAAATTATGAACGAGAAGAATTGACATATTGACAATCGGGCCAGTGCCTTAGTGCGATACAGATCAATAAGTTCGTAGTTATGATATAATTGTAGTTCATGAAAACAGTTCACATTACAACGTGACGCTAAATTTTCTTCTCTACTCATCTAGCTTTATTAAGCCCTTTATAGTTTAAACCGGGCCAGTCGAGATATAACTAAAAAAAAAAAGCTTCCATCAAACGTGTTCTGGCTTTTTCGTTAAAGTATTGTGTATTTCGCTGTATTCAGACATCGTTATCCAATGTGCTGCCTATACTTTCGAATAGATATTTGGGCGCATTTCATATTTTGTTAGTCATAGTAGACTAAAAGAGTTTCTTCTAGACGTTTATTTTATTTGCATTTAACCCAAAGCGAGTCTTGGAAAAGTCGTCCTACAAAAAAACAAAAACAAATGATATACCAGGAAACCCCAAAATGGCAGAAATTCAAAAGAGAGTGCTCATGGGAACTACTCATATTCTATGCAAAATACTTTCTATGTAATCTCAAATTTTAAAACAAACACATAATTTTGTGATGGTTTGTTAAACATTCTCTAGAACAACACTATGTAAAAAACTAAATATAAGACACCCTAAGCATAACACCAACATCAATTTCTAACTCGTTGTCTCTTGAGGTCTCTGGGTGAGACTTGAAGCCAACTTGTACAATTGTAAAGCAAAGGTCAAACATAAAATAATAATAATGACGATAAAGTAACAACAAAAGAACGAGACACCGATATTAGATAAATAGAAGATTATTCATATATGTTATAATTTAGAAGAAACAGTAAAATTTATCATTATAGTACTCGAAGTTTCGAATGTCGGAGCGAAGAGCTACGATGCATTCTCGTCGGATATTAATAGCAAGAGGCGCTTTTAAAAAAACCGTTGAATAAAATGGAAGTTACGCTAATAGGTAGAAACAGAAAATAAGATAAAAAGATAAAAAATACACGCAACCACACACACACACACACACATACGCACACACACACATACACACACATACACACACACACACACACACAC
>NC_068988.1:48332002-48333888 GCF_001194135.2 Octopus bimaculoides | reverse complement strand
TTATTATTATTATTATTATTATTATTATTATTATTATTATTATTATTATTAAGAGAGAGAGAGAGAGCAGTGCATGCCATCAAATTGATACTGGGGGTACAAATATACGAAGCCCAATATATCAATCATGTTTACTCGTCTGATAAGAGCATACCAGGCACGTGCATCACAGCCATATGTGCATGATATCGTGATTTCATATGAAGAGAAACAGCGCATGAACTTGCAGATGGGGCCCATCAGAATTTTCTTCAAGTCGAGTAGCCCATCCCACTCAAAAAGTTCCTGAATAAGGCTTGTTTAAGGATGTTGAATGAAACACCCATGTTTCCAGAAGTGAATTATTCAAAACCCAAAGAATTCTTCTCAATACACGGCTACGATGCTTTCCACTACTTCTGCTCTTTATCAGAGATGCACATCTTGTCAGCCACAAAGAGACGTAGTTATGGTCAAGCAATGACGAGCAAATCTGTGGTATTGAGCAGAATATTTGCTGTAACCCAATTTTTATATCAAGGCAAAATATGGACATGATAACACTTTTGATCAGAAGCCATGTGAGCCAGTAACTGGTATTATCATTATTACTACGTTATGACGGTCGGTTGTGATTTGAGAGGATGCGGTGAATAACTCTACTACGTAGAGTAACGTTATAAAACATACCTAATAGATTCGGTTAGTGATCACTATAGAGCAGGATAAAAGAGGCGGTCCATAAGTAGAAGCTACTTCTCCTTTAGACTTATCTAAATAATCAGTACAGTTCTAAGCAGGAAGGATAAGAACTAGATTTTGAGAATACTTTGAAGGTTGAAGTTGAACACTTTGCGAAACACAGGTTATTAGCTGAAGACAACAATAATACAAGAGAATAGAAACAAATAAAAATAAATAAATATGAATTTCAAGAATAGAAAAAATATAAATCTGTTTTATCATTATTGCTGTCTGGCAATAAATTATAAATTTATTAATACTTATTATTTTCGTTTTTTTAGACTACTTTGAAGAAATATATTACCAATAACATCATAATGAACATAACTATCATTAGACCCACTAACAAGATTATCATGAACATCACAAAAATATATTCTATCTACCATTCTCCGCACCATCATCGCTATCAATGTTAACTTTATCACCATAAGAGTAATACAAATCTACTGATTATAGTGGTGGTAGGGGGTGATGTTAGGCAAATCTACTGTTGATGAAAGTGGTGATGATGATGACGATTATGATGATGATGATGATGAGGAGGAGGAGGAGGATGGAGGAGGAGGAGGGGCAGGAGGAGTGGTGGTGAGAGAAACATAGACAATATTTTGCACAGTTCAAATTACTGATTTATTTTCCATGTTCAGATAGCATCAGGATCTAGGTATACTAACTAACCACATAAGTATTTCTCAATGTTGAAATTTCTGAGTTGTTGATACGCATACACACACAAATACACAGAGGCGCGCAGAGCACTGTAAGCACAGGTTCCGCTGGATCGGACAAGTGGCAAGATTCACCGACAACAGGTGAAACCGTGAAGTTGCCAAGTGGTATCCAAGAGAACGGGGAAGGCCTCTTAGAAAGCCTCCACAACGATTGGAAGACTAGTTAGTCAAGCAATTTGGGTCAAGAGGGAAAAGAATGACACAATAAATGAACAATGGAAGTGAATCATGACGGCGTTGATATATACACTCATACACAGAGACATGCACACACACATAGACACACACAGACACTTACAGACACTCACAGACACACGCTCAGACACATAAATACAAAACACACACAAACACGCGCAAATACATGTACACGTACAAACACAAACACACACACAATGACACAATCAGAAGCGCAGTATGACCAGCTGTTTC
>NC_068988.1:48330084-48330825 GCF_001194135.2 Octopus bimaculoides | reverse complement strand
GAGAGAGAGAGAGAGAGAGAGAGAGCGAGGATTGGTTTCTTTCACTTTTCGTCTTCACAAAGTCCACTCAGAATGTTTTGGTCAGTCCGAGGCGATAGTAGGACACACTTGCCCAAGTTACCATGCAGTGGAACTGAACCCGGAACCATGAGGTTGTGAAGCTTCTTACCACATAGGAACTCTTGCATGTTTGAAAACTCTAAACACGTTATACTATTTTACTTCGAGAAGGGGAAAACAATAAAAACAGGAATCACATGACTAGAACATATGTCTATAACAGAAGCAGAAAAGCAATAAGAAGAAGAAAAATGACGGAAATTACAAAGAAATAACAAAGCATAAAATAAATATAGTTTTAATTTTATTGACATGAATGCAATGTCAGATACGCTGATTGTTTAGGATTTCCATACGTAAAATATTGTGACACTTCGGCGGGAAAGGCAATCACTGAAATGGTTCCTGGTATAAGCATTTTATTGCAGTTCAACCCATCTACAGCCTAAACCTTTTTTTTTTTTTTCCTTAATATTCCTTAGGGATAAATATCATTTTATCTGATTCTGCAACAAGATTAACCTTAATTTCTTAAAATAAGTTTGACATTCATTTTTTTTGTTGCTTTTTTTGTTTTTTACCGTTTTTTTCGTTTATTTGACAGTGTATGCATGTATACGTGTGCATGTGCGTGTGTGAGTGTGTGCATGTGTGTATGTGTGAGTATGTTTGTGCATATAT
>NC_068988.1:48328793-48329543 GCF_001194135.2 Octopus bimaculoides | reverse complement strand
TGTGTTTAATTAAATTTTGTTAACGTATGTAGTATTTAATTCCATTTGTTTATCTATGTATTGTATTATACTTTGTTCCTATTATTGGTTTATGGGTAACATGTTGTCACATGCTGTGGTTTGTTAGTGGCGTATGTTAGTGTTCCATTCTAGTTTCCTATATATATATATATAAAAGAATAAATATCAATATATGTGCATGTATGCATGTATGTATCTAGGTATTACTTTGAATATCAGAATGGATAAAACTTCTGTTCATATATACGCGATGCGGGGTTCTATCTCACTGCTTGGCATACTGTCTCTGCGAAAGTATTACTTAGCAGTATATGCTCTACTGCTAAGTATTACTTAGCAGTATATGCTCTACTCATTAAAGTAGAGCATATACTTCAGCTGATTGACCTTACAAAGCTATGGTGTTTCTGAAACGAAGGAATACATATAACTGCTGTCGTTTGTTTAGCAATACTGTCGACCATGACATCAGGTGATCTGCCTTGACCAATTGCAATCCAACTACCGCTAGCCAATTTTTGACTACCTGCATCTCTCCGGCCATTTGGATTATTACCACCCTGACGAGAAAGGGTCCCTTAGGGCCTTCGAAACTTGATGTAGCATGGAATTTCACTCAAACTGTTTTGAATAATACATGTAACTCCCTACAAATGTATCGAGCGCTCTTTCTTTTCTTTGTCCACTCACTCATATATTTATATATATATATATATATATATATATATA
>NC_068988.1:48326750-48328673 GCF_001194135.2 Octopus bimaculoides | reverse complement strand
GGCACCCGAATATCGTATCCCAAAAGGATAGGTGATCAAAATCAAAAAATAAGCAACACGGATTTCAAAGGTGATTGCAGTACGCACGTTTCATGCTACTTCAATTTATTTATTTTATTTATTTATTCGCATTACTTAAATAAATTGAAGTAGCATGAAACGTGCGTACTGCAATCACCTTTGAAATCCGTGTTGCTTATTTTTTGATATATATATTCTCTCCACATATTCTGTCTTATTTCGTATTCCCCATATCCAGAATTTAATCATGACTTACTTTACATATATATGCATATTATTCTCTCTATCGTAACTCAGAGTTCCTCGATTTCTGTGTTCATTCGGGCAACAAGAAATGGAACTGAATCATGACGGCGTCGATATATACCCTCATACACAGAGACATGCACACACACACAGACACTTACAGACACTCACAGACACACGCACAGACACATAAACACAAAACATACACCATAACTGACATGCAAATACACAATTTCTACACTTAACAGAACTGAAAGAGCTTGCCATTTGTTGCATGCTTTAATTGTTGAATGTCAAACACTCGCTATATTTGCAAATACAACTTTAAGTACGAGATAGAAGCAGGTGGTGTAGTCATTTCTTACTCATTGAGAAAATCGTCGACATCGTCTTCTTATTGAGTAGTATTTTTATCAGTACAAGTATTATTTATATAAATTAGTTATTCCTGTCTGAGAATCATTGTTGCATTGTGACATTTCACTGCTTTCCACTCTATAGCAAAGACATGATCAATTTTTTTTCTTATTTTTATTTCGGGGGAAATAAAAAGGGCATCATCAGATATAAGTAACTATATATAAATTCATAAGTCACCACTTTGCATTCTATGCTGCAAATATCCTTCATTATTTTAGTCTACATATTAGTGATGTTAGTAACTTTAGCGAAGTTTAGTTCTTCTCTCCCTTCTTAGATACACGTCTTCAGCTACGTTTCTGGTTAGCCATTATTATGTTCCTTAGCTCTAATTAAACAAAAGCTATAGCGAAGAAGATATAGCTAGTAACTGTTTTCAAGAAGGTTATTTTGGTTTATTGTAGGTGTCGCATACTCTGGTCACTCCTGTTTTGCTCTTTTGTTGGGAGTCTTAGATTTTATCCGATGTTCTTCGGAGCCACCTGAATTCCTTTAGTATCTGGACTCATCACAGGATTATGGGTTACAATTGGGCGAATTTTGTATCCATCCAAAGATTATACTGAGAAACTAGGATACGTCCAGTTATTTGTATAATTCAGGAGCGTCAGCTCAGGCTGTTTTGTTATCCTGATCGATTTCCTGCGTTAGAATATGAGTACCACGTCCTCTTCTTTGAGGATCTGGCTTGGGTAAGGGCTCGTGTTGATCGACTACATGTCCCATGAGGAAGTATCTCGCAATGATGAGAACTGATTGGGATACTACTCCGAAGTTTGCCCGGGACGATCCGAGCAAACGCCGACAAACGGTGGATGCATTGCTAGCAATGGCGCATACCTCCATAATCGACATTATCTCATATTATACTTCTTCCAAATATATGTCAATGTAGTTTCATTAGGTGGGATGTTTTACAATTCATCGTCTAACTGTTCTTTATAGCTATCAAAAAGCCAACAATGTTTAATGTGATCAGATTACTCTTACTAGATTCTTATTTTTTCTAAGAAAACCTTCAATTAACAGCAGAGTGTCCTCGTACTTTATCATGTATCTCACCTCCGGGAAATACTTATAAAATACTGAAGCTTTACACAGCCTAAGTAATTCGCCTAGAGTAGGGGAATAATATGCTTTGCATGCTTCATACATACACACACACATACAAACACACACACACACACACACACACACACACACACACACATATATATATATATATATATATATATA
>NC_068988.1:48324677-48326361 GCF_001194135.2 Octopus bimaculoides | reverse complement strand
TATATATATATATTTATTTATTTATTTATTTATTTATTTATATATATGCTTGTACATTAAGACGATTGCATCTCATATATAAAATTAGTGATGCCAGGCAGTCAAACTTGTACCATTATGTGAAAGAGATGTGCTATCGTTAATCTTGTTTACATTTTCAATAACTAATCCCTCGGAATTTTTTCTTGCTTTGGGAGATGTGATAAAATATTTATTTTAACAAAGACAAATTTAATCGGTTTCATCATCATCATTCCTGCATACTCTCTGTTTACAGCAGCATCAGATATACACTTAACAATGTACATAAAAAGCCGTTGTTTATTTATCCACTATCTTATACGTGTGAGACATATGTGTATATGTATGCTTATGCCTGTGTGTGTGTATGTGTGTGTATTTGACGTCATAAAAATTTACAAACGTTTGAGTGCACCAGTAAAAATTCTTTATGGACCGGTTGACCTCGAAGCAGATAATGCTATAAATAATAGCATGCGCAACCCTTTTGCATAGAAGTGCAGCCTTCGACTATTTGCTATGCAAAGGGTTTTCCAACTCAATATTTATATCCGACTGTTTTTAGCTTTATGCGCTTCGAATCCAGTTTACTCAAAAGGTGTGTGTGTGTGTGTGCGTGCGTGTGTGTGTGTGTGTGTGTGTGTGTGTGTGTGTGTGTGTATGAATGCACCCAAGCGCGGTTGCGTGAGTATATGTTTGTATCTGTATGATCGTTGTATTGCATCGACCGAATGATAGGGAAATACTCATTGCATGTAATATGTATCGTTTATGGAACGCCACTGTTTATCTCGTACTCATGTTTCACACTGCAACATTCGTCAAGCCACTCTTCTTTTCACTCAATTTTCGTTGGGTATGTACATTTATTGGTGTGCCATCGTCACATGGATTTGTTTCTTAAAGTGGGGCGAGTTTTCAGTTTGTTAATTCGTTCTAGATTTATCTCTTAATCTGTTTTAGGCTGTTCTTTTGTCAAAATTATTTTGGTATGACAGTGGCCAAGTGTATTTGGATCCGTTTTTTTTGCTCTCAGTGTTTGGGTATAGTTGATTTGGGGTATTTGTCTTGGTTTTATTGGTCTTTGGGTATGTATAAAATTTATGTATCACTTATTTATCGCACTATAAGTAGTAAGATAAATTCATCTTCTACAAAGAGAATAGTATATATACAACAAAAAGTGGCACCCATTTCAATCGAGCCCCAAAGAGCCGTCGCAAATTGAACATACTGTAAATAACAACTATGCATAAACAAAGACAAATTTAAGCAATGTTTTATCAAATCATTAAGCAATAAATATATACCCAGCCACAGTAAACCTAACATAAAAATGACATTATATAAACTAACTTGACAAAGGAACATTCTCAACTAAATTAAAAGATAAATCTCGAGTAAATAAATAAAATTTAATACACACTCTCATAACAAAAAAATATGCAAAAATATAATAATAACCACTTCACAAATAATAGACACTGAAGAGGTAGAAAAGTCATTGCCAATCATCAAACGCAAAATACAAACCAATAAACAAACACAAAGATTGCAATTGCATGAAGTACGAACCGCGAAATAAACATCCAATTTTAAAAAAAGCATAAATACACACACACACACACACACACACACACACACATATATATATATATATATA
>NC_068988.1:48320772-48324534 GCF_001194135.2 Octopus bimaculoides | reverse complement strand
ACATATATGCATACATATGCATATACATGTATGTATGCGTATATATAGCCTCTTTTACTCTTTTACTTGTTTCAGTCATTTGACTGCGGCCATGCTGGAGCACCGACTTTAGTCGAGCAAATCGACCCCAGGACTTATTCTTTGGAAGCTTAGTACTTATTCTATCGTACCCTTCTGCCGAACCGCTAAGTTACGGGGACGTAAACTCACCACCAACGGCTGTCAAGCGGCAATATGGTGAAATAATACAGAATGATGATTAATTCCCGGGAAAGCGGGGCTAATCCCTTAGTTCTGTTCGCATAATTTTTTCACTAATCCAATAAGAACAATACAAAGTATGTAGCCCTTAAAACGTTTATTGTGCATTTACAGAGAATACACAGGATCTTGTTTTTACGAATTTCCAATAAGTTATGAATGCCCAAATTGTGAAGTCAGTTATGTAATAATATGAAATTAGTTACTCGATAGTCAGAATTCAAATAAAGTAGCCCTGAAAAGGGCTTTAATGCGTTCGGAGAGTATATAGAACTTAGAAGGAAATACTAATAAGGTCTGTATACTAAAATCGTGAAGCAAGTTACGTAATAACAGGCAAATCAGATATGAGATAATAACAGTTCAAAGTAAATAACTCTAAAAAGGGTTTTTGTGCGTTCCTAGAGAATATTACCCTCAGCGGCGCTAGTGTTCGTATATTCGTGAATAAGTCACTAACCGAAATAAGTCGATCTATTATTTAGGAAAATACTATTTACTTGTTTATGAGTTGTACCGTATAAATTGCGAAAATAGCTCTAACAGTTCAAATACTAAGAAATAAGCATACTCAGTTTAATTTATACCAAATGATTTAGGAAAATGAATGGGTTATTTCCCTTGGTTGTTAAAATCTGAGGAAATAGGTTACTTCCCTTGGCTGTTGAAATGAAATGTATTAGATATATTTAAGGATCCATTCCAAGGACCCTATTATCGAGATTTTTTCAACAATCTGAGTATGCCATGAGGTGCCCAGACAAGTGTTTTACTCATTTGTCAAGTTTCATCAAAATCGATCAAACGATATAGGAGGATTTAACTCACAACTCCACGAACACACCTACAGACAGAATTCCCCACATATGCTGTAGATATAAATATATATATATATATATATATATATATATATGTGTGTGTGAACATATTTAATATTTTGAGCTAATGAGTATAAGTTGATTAGTGTGTCCAAGTGTTTAGTAAAGGGCTGGCACAGTTTGGGCTACTTGGTGGCATCCGTAGTCGGGGTATATTACCGATGGATCTCCATCAAAAACCTCGTAGTGTTAGTTGAGGTAATAAAAATAATTTCTTAAGTAACCAGAAGTTGAATTTGGTATTAATTGTTATATTGTACAACGGTCATTTCGACCCATCCTGCTAATGTCTCTTAAGGCTGGGACTCCTTTCAACATGTGTTGCATTCATTTTGTAGTCTGGGTTTCATCATATACATCCATACATAAAGTTGCGTCTCGGGAAAATCCTGAGTTTTGGCTGTCATGTTGTTATATACCCGTCTGGTTAGGGAATGGAACATTGTTACAATTTTCAATTACTATTATCTTTCCATAAGCATTGCAAACGTTTGTAAATATAGGCAAATAACTGTTATATAGATACATATGAAGACACATACACACACATATATATGAAGATACACACACACACATATAGTTATATACTTACAATATATTTGTACAGATATACATATATAAACAGGCCTATACACTCAAAATATTGATCTAAAATTGTATTCTCACATCTTCACTTATCTCCTGGTAGTGGGGGGCTTAACATTAGACTATAAGCCTTTCCCTGATAATCCCTTTATGCTTTTAGTTATTTGATCAAGTGCTGCTTGTCCAGAACACCAATTGGCGTCCAATTAAGCTGTAACAGATTCAGAGATAGAACAGTAGCTGGAAATGGTTAACATTGTCATCTGTGTTCCTGCCACACACTTAAATTTATATACATCGTTAGCTGGAAACTTTCCAATTAGAAGACCAGTACAATATTTGGTGGTGGTTGTACTGCTGCTGTTGATAGTGTTGTTGCTTGTCTTAGTTTTTCTTGTTGTTGCTGCTGTGTTGTTGGTGGTAACAGTATTGATGGTGGTGTTGGTAGTGGTAGAGTTCCTCATAGTCTCTCCGTTGTCTCAATACTGTACGACGAAGAGAGAATGTTGTGAGATAATAAAACAGAAAGAAATTACCAAAAGTAGGAAGGACACCAACAGAAGTGAAAGTGAAAGTGAAAGAAAGGAAAGATACGAAAAATATAATTGGAAGAAGGGATTTCAGCATTTGAGGAAAGGACACTTAACGATCCGGCCATGCAATTGTGTAGTAGTAGTGGTAGTAGTAGTAGTAGTAGTAGTAGTAGTAGTAGTAGTAGTAGTAGTAGTAGCATCAGCAGTAGTAGTAGTAGTAGAAGCACCAGCAGCACTTGCTACTGAGTCTGATATTTGAAGAAGCCTACCAAATCTTCAACATAACTGTTCTTATTTCGCCCGAGGTCAACTTTGATCGAGTAGACATATGATCAAAGAGTTTCTACCTTTGACTCTCCTATTTTTCTTTCTTTTTTCTTTTGTATATCCGGGAATAATTATCCAATATATACTTCCTGTTTTTAAAAATTGCTACCTGCAATTTTGAAGAGAATTTGGTTGCTATTTTTTATATAGCGAGCGCACAACTTCCGTAAATCAGCGATAATTGATTTGCAGTAGATAAGTTGTTTTTGTTTCTCATATACTGATAGCGGATTCATGCTCTTAAAACTCTGCCTTATAACTATCTAAGGTAAAATTATAATGTACTCTTGCATCATTTAGTGCATCTACATCACCATCAATCATTTTGGTATATTTCATCCTTAAATAACTACTTGAGATGATGTCTTGAGTTGCTGTCAACAAAGGAAGATAGCCGATCGGATAGGAACTAGCAACAGATCTAATGATCCATAGAAGATCATCTAGAAATGACAACCAAATCTTCTGTGATTTTCCTTCTCTATCTCAGGTACAATTTGTGCAGTTCCACCACGGTGTATGACATATATTGGGAGAAATCATATCATGAAATGAAATTATTGGTTTTCTTAAGCGCATTTAGTGGACTGCTTTTTTGAAAAATTTGAGCTATGTCATTGGACAAACGATAAATATATCCTTTCCTCCGTTTTACAATATTAATGTGAGAACCCTTGAAAAGTCTCATAGGAGCTGACTGTCCTTTCTGCCTAAATCATTAGAAAATCTAACGTTGTAGAAATGGCAAAAGTTTTGTCACCTACATAGCGAGTGTAGGTGCTTCAGTACATTTCGGTGCCGTAGTTGATGGCCGTAGTTTGAATTCCTATTAGCACAACTATACTAGGTGAAATTATAAGAAAATGATTGGGCAACGTTTCAATGCATTTATAACTATTTTGACGATAATTCTCAGAAAAAGTAACTTGCATGACTTGATAATTTTAGCATTAAGACCTAGAAAACAAAATGTTTATATTTACATTTATATACTAGTGCAGTTCTGCATAGAAGTCGCTACACTTCGCTTTTAATCTTCCCTGGGAGGATGTAGTAAATGCCAGTTGAATAATAATGTAGGTGTATTCGTTTGTATTTGTATTTCAAAGCATCTTTGTATATATGCTAGGAAACATTGTATATATATATATATATATATATATATATATATATATATA
>NC_068988.1:48319186-48320041 GCF_001194135.2 Octopus bimaculoides | reverse complement strand
TATACATATATATACATATATATATATTGTAGTGTGCTGGATTTCAGGAAAACAATATTGTAGAACAAATTATTGGCATTATTTAGTTATTTCCCTTTATATTGTGAATTCAAATATGGTTATGATTGTCCTTCTATGGTCGATAAATTGTGTACAAGTCACGTACTGACATCGATTAAATCGACTAAACCATTCTTCTGAATGTTTGTGGCTTCGTGCCAAAGTTAGAGATCGTTATTAAATTTATATTTTATAATTTTCCTTAAAATAAGTCTGTCTATTCAACCACTAATTAAATGGAACAATTTTAGGTATGTTATTAATGACTAATAATTCACAGAAACTAAACGTAAACGAATTAGAAATAACAATGTACCAATTTGCTGTTGGGCAAAAATGCAAGTTATGTGGGTTATTCAAGTGTACTTATTATTCTTATTCAGAAAAATATCAGAGCAAATATATGAAAGCAAGAAAGATATTTTAGAAGGATTGTTTAATTTTTTTTAAGTTAAAGAGAAATAATATTAACGATGTGAATGGTGGATCCAAATCTTTAACAAAAATAAATAAATACACACAATGACAACTTCAAAGAAAATAAATGCCGTCAGTTTGCAACATAAAAATTAATAGAACATCCTAAGAACAAGTCGATAATTTAAAATATTTCGGAACCATCATTTCATCAGATGAGAAAAAAATTAAATCGATGGTTAGCCTGGCCAAGTCTGTTTCCGATTAGATCAAACGTATATTGTCAGATAAATAGCTATGAATAATACGAAGAAAAGAATCCTAGGGATATATTCATAATCTCTCTCTCTCTCTCTCTCTCTCTCTCTCTCTCTCTCT
>NC_068988.1:48307601-48319125 GCF_001194135.2 Octopus bimaculoides | reverse complement strand
CTGTATATATATATATATATATATATATATATATATTGTTCGGAAAAAATGTTCGTTTTCTAGGTTTTTGTTTTCTATGTTCTCGTTTCTCATTTTGTTGACATGTTTTTATGTCCTGTACCCTCATATGCATGTATATATACATATATATGTAGGTATGTACATATGTGTACGTATATATTCATATATTTATATAATATTTATATTATTATATGCTCGAACGCCACGCATCCATTTTCAAGTAAGTTTTATCTTTATAATTCCGATCCACACTGTATCCCTCTCAATTCTTTCTATGTATCTCCCTCTATTGTTCTTCTTCCTTTCTGTTTTTCTCTCCCACCCTTCCCTATTCTTCTCCTCTCCCCTTCACCGTTCCCTCTCTCTCTCACTCTTCCTCCTTGACTCTCTCGTTGCTCACATGTGACCAACGGCTATCCATTTTCCTTTCTTTCACTTCCTTCCGAAAGCTCGTTTTACCAGCGTTCACCATTTCACATCGACTTGGATTAACAGCCCTCGCCGTTTATTTTTACAGTCCAGTTTCTGTTACCACTTTAACCCTCCGCAAAAAATGTCATTTTATTTAATTTTCTTTACAGGAAGGACTGTTTTAACGAAGTCGCGTCTTGTCCCTGCCTTCGAAACGCGGGGTAGATAAAACAGGGGACAACTGATGAAGGGAATGTTCTTTATGTTGCCTGTCTCGTTTCTCTATTTGCTTCTTCCCTTTTTCGAAAAATGTTCGTTTTCTGTTTTGGTTTTTATGTTTTCGTTTCTCATTTTGTTGACGTTTTTTGATGTCTTTTAACCATATATGCATGTATATATACATATATATGTATATATGTATGTATGTGTGATGTATGTATATATATATATATATATATATACATATATATGTATATATGTATGTATGTGTGATGTATGTATATATATATATATATATATATATATATATATATATATGGTTGTGTTGCCTGCAATAGCAACAAAGACTTTTCAGTTCTGCAGAGGTTGGATTCCTGAAACCACTGCTAAAGTCAGCATATGCGGATGGGGGTGGGGTGTCATTAATTTATTACTATAATACTGTATCGACCAGACGCTCAGGTGTTGTTATGTGTCGTCTTGAATGATTCGATCTCCTGAAGTAGCACGACCGGATGATGATGAGTGATTCGAAAGGAATTTTATTGCTGTTTCTTGCAAGTTGAATAACTGTATCGAAGTTTCCACGATGTTGACAGGGAAGTTTTTCGTTATTCTTGCAGTCTGAAGGAGAGAGTAAGGTCATCTTGAAGTGTTTAGTACAAATTTTCGGAAATCATATACGATAGTGAGAGAAAAAACAGTTACAATCGCTGGGTTTAACAGGCATTAATAACAAACCTGACTGTATATCCTTTCTAGAATAGACACAAGGCCTGAAACGTTGTAGGAGGGGGGTTAGCTGAAAACAACGAGCCTGGTACTTATTTTATCGACCCCGAAAGGTTGAAAAGCAAAGTCGACCTTAGCAGAATTTGAACTCAGGACGTAAAGACGGACAAAATGCCACTAAGCATTTTGCTCCGTATGCTAACTGTTCTGCCAGCACACCGCCTTAAACCTGACAGTATATCAGCAACAGAAGAAAGTAACATACAGAAGAGCGTATCTGTGTGCCAATTGTTGTGGCGTATTGGTATATAGGTTTCTACCAATCAGATTTTAGGATGGAGTCTATGGTGTTTGCACGGATATAATACATGAACTGCCTTGTAATATGGATCCTGAGCGTTGAAGAAATTCAGTAATCGATGTGAGCTGAAGTATTTCCTAGTTCTGAAGAAAAATATCTAGTCTTTGTTTTGTAGCTTTTATAATGTTTATATATAGAATCACCTTAGAATATTATCAGGAATTTTAATGACTAGCATTTATATTTATAAGGACTGCTGTTCTGTATGTGCTATGCGTGCGTAGATAGGGTTTAGCTATTGTCTTCTCTATACAACGATTGCGACTGTACTGTTGGTGGTTAAAGGAGACTAGTTTATTATGGTCTCCTCGGAGGACGTGTCTCTCTAACAACTGTATGTTTAGTGTAAGATATTGTATTATATCTATGTTACATGTAAATGACATGTACATATGAGAAAATTAAAGTGTGTCTGAATAGCAACACAACCAGGAAAGAAATATAGTGTCATTAAGCTATTAACAGTGACATTAACAGTGTAATTAAGGTACAGAGGGAAGATTATAAGAGACATCACCAGACCGTTAGACGTAACCCACATAATAAAATATGGTTATGCGAGAGCATCATCGACGCATTATTACGAAACTTGAAACACAAATGATAATGTGAATGAAACCCATAAGCAAGCAACTTTTTCATCAACTTCATATGCTTCACGCATTTAGGGGCATTTATGATTACGTACTTGTGAAGCTGGTTGTAGTCTGGAAGGGGTTTGAAATCATTACATCAGAAATACAATCTCAACAACACGGTAACCCTTTTCATCTAAGGGTTCTGTATCAATATATTATGCAGGTAAGACAATTACTCATGTGCTATTGAAGGAATCCTTACAAGTATACATCCAGCATTTCTACACAACTTGAACTGAAACATTTTAATGTGAGATTTTAGTCAAACAAATAAAACTTGCCGTTTCGAAACAATCAATTTGTCATTTCACAAAGATTTATTCAAAAGCATATTAGGAATAGAATTATAAATTTGAATTTTTGTCTGCAAATTATAATTGAATTTTATTCTATATTCATTTGATATATTAAAACGTTTTCTGTGACGATTAATTTCTGAGTCACTGATCGTAACGTAAACTTATTTATAAACAGTTAAATCACTGCTAACATAATATAGTGAACGAATTAATTTAATTAATCACTTAATGTAAAGCGATATTTCAAAGTTGTCGT
This sequence comes from Octopus bimaculoides, assembly GCF_001194135.2. Lineage (NCBI taxonomy): Eukaryota > Metazoa > Mollusca > Cephalopoda > Octopoda > Octopodidae > Octopus > Octopus bimaculoides. The sequence goes on along the minus strand of NC_068988.1, from coordinate 48,316,188 downwards.
TCCTACTTGGCTTGTTTTAGAATTAAGCATTGAACGAAAGCTTATTTCTACTCACTGCAGGAAGTCATGTTGATTGATTAAGATATTTTTGCTCACAACGTTTTGTTAAATATGTTCGCACTAATTTAACCATTCTTTTTCTATATGGATAGAGTTCCTACAGTGAAGGCGCGTGACTTGGTGGTTAGGGTATTCGGCTCACGGTCGTAGGGTCACGGTCGTAGGTTTAATTCCCGGCGACGCGTTGTATCCTTGAGCAAGATATTTTATTTCACGTTGCTCCAGCCCACTCAGCTGGCATAAATGTGTAAGCCCCCTATTTCAAAGGGCCAGCCTTGTCACACTGTGCCAAACTGATTCTCCCTGAGAACTACGTTAAGGGTAGTACACCTGTTTGTGGAGTACTCAGTCACTTGCCCGTTAATTTCACGAGCAAGCTGTTCCGTTGACTGGATTAACTAGAAACCTCGTCGTCGTAACCGACGGAATGCCATTTATAGTGTTTCTATATAACTTCTCACAAACAAGCTTTATGAAACAATTTTATGCGATTTGAAACGTTGATCTGACAACTTTTAATTAGCTAAAATATAACGGACAAAGGAAAATATAATATATTTCAAATCATGGAATTAAATTAAGTCAGATATGTATCTCCCACTCTTCAAAAGAATGTGTTTGTTAATGGCGTGTAAGAGTAATTAATGAGACACATGGCGACCAAATCTTACTTCACACGAAAGCTCATAAGCTTTTAATCCTGTTTAGATTTTAAGGGTTCATGCCCTGCGACTATAAATATTGTGCGTGTAATGTTCAATAAATTAATTTGGCATTCTTATACCGAAATGTTTAGCAAACAGCGTACATGACATTTTCATGCATACACACACATAAGCAGAGAGAGAGAGAGAGAGAGACTGACAGACAGATAAGTAGTTAGAGAGAACTAGATAGGTAGATAAATAAATAGATAGACAGACAGATAGATAGATAGGTATTTGTGTTCGTATGTGTACTATTTGTATTTGTTGAGTACCATCATGTAAAACATTAAGTGCTGAATGCTTATGTCTGTTAGAAGTGTGTGGCGTCCATTGGAATTGTTTGTTGACATATATGGTTATTGCTCCATACCCACAGGTACAGTGCGTTTTTAAAGTCTCATTTAGACTTCCACGGAATTTATTTATAAACTAATTATGATCGCGAGTAACATCAGCCACTGACTACTAAAAAGATTTTCTTTCTTTCTTTCCTTCCTTCCTTCTCTCTCTCTTTCTTTCTCTCCTTCTCTTTCTTTCTTACTTTCTCTCTTTCTCTCTCTCTCCTATCCTCCCCTCTCTTCTACTCTCTTTCTATACAGATAACTTCGAAAGGATCTCTCAAATGAATGGACATTATTGTAGAAAGAAATTCATCTGCAAATCATCTAATACTATTCTTCAAAGGTGGGGATGTAGGTGTCAAACAACCTAAGCTCACATCGCATCTCCTGCTTTCGAACCAGTTTTCTTGCATGAGGTTCCTGTGAACTATCAGTGCTGGCTCTCTTTACATCTGACGGAGGTGTCAAATACTAGTATTAGATCACCCCCTAGAAAAATTTGCGTCTTGTCTGATATTCACTGATTTCGTTCCTATCTCGTTTCCCCACCTCCTTACCACATCATACTACTATGCCAACCCTGCACGCTATTACTCTCCGACGCACAAATTCATGACTCCCTACCAGGAATCCACTTCTTTTATCCAGTCTACAATCTTTACTCAAATTTACTCAGAATTCTGGTCTCAGCACAACCTTAGGCACCGTTCTCTCATCTCTATATTTGGACATCAACAATAATGACTTCCAATTAACTTTGATGTAATCACTCTCTTTCACTACCCAAATACATCTTACCCACTTTTTGGCATTCCGAACACTTTTAATCACCGACAACTCTTCGGTATATCTCCTCTTGCATACAGGATACATTTCTCACGTAAATACTCCCCAAAGTTGAAGGCCAATAGCTCAGTGGTTAGAGCATCAGGCTCACAATCATGAGATAGTGAGGTCGATTCCAGGGCGTAAAGAGGAGATGCTGGTATTCATGGGCGACTGCTGGTCTTCCATAAATCAAGCATGATCAGACTTATTCCTTGGAGAGTAGCTTTCTAAGAGCAATCCTATGGTCATTCATGACCGAAGGAGTAGGGCTTTTTTCACTCTCCAAAGTTATCACCCTCGGTGACTTTAACACTGGTGACTCTCCTTGTAGAACAATACTGCTGATATGAGTAATATCTCAGAAACTGAATATTATGCAATCTTCAACTCTCAACATCAACTCCTTTCAATACCTTTTACGCATATATGACACAAATTTTCCAAGCACTTTTAATATCTTTCTCACTTCCAAACATAACTGCCATAACCTCTGTTACATCGCAGTTATCCGTTGCACATCCAGCAATACAAAGCACCTCCATATTTCAGACCCTGTGGCACTTCAAGTCACCCGAATATTCGAGATTCCACCAGGTCTATACAAGCTAATCCTAGTAGTATGTGTTTTACTTTTAAACGATCAAAACATTGTTACACTTGCGTATGAAACTGCCCTTTTTGGATATGTACCTTCTCACTATTCCCCACACAAAAACTTAATATTTCTCTGTACAAGGTGCTGCGGTGTCCACGCAAAAGAAAGCAGAACCTGCAACGCCCTTAAAAAACACAGTCACTTCCTGAAAAGAAAGCGGTATTTATCCAGGACAACAACTTTTGAAAAACCACAGCCAGCCCGAACCATGAAGAGTGCCTTCTTGTCTCGCATAGACTACAAGCTCCTTTGACTCACAAATGGCAGCTAATCTTTGTCAAAATAATGTCCACTAATGTTGCAGTACTCTGAATACTGTTACCTCTTGATTATAATAATTCTATTAACAGTATTCCTACGAAGCAAGCCTTTACTTACCTTGCTTGCCTTACATCAATTTCCATATTGCGCACACTGGATAAACTATATCTAAAACCTTTACACCGCACCAGTTTTGCCACTGTTCATATTTATACGTTAAGTATGAATGTACATCAACCTACATCGTTACTCAAGGTCACTGACAATATCAGTATCCTTCCCATCAGACACATACACCATCACATCCTTCAACTTATTCAGTCTGTCCTTCTCCAGTAACTTATTCTGATTTCAGGAAACACGTCGTTGTGCCCCACACTATAAATTGCAACTCTTCTGTTCCTCCCAATCATCGCACCTTCTCGCACCTGCTTCCAACGTATAACACAGGTAATAGAGAGGGAACTTAACACTTTCTCCAATATTTTGCTTCTCTCTCTCTATCTCTTTCTCTCACTCTCTATGTCTTTCTCTCTCTCTTTCTCATTGTCATTACAGAGGGAATCTATATGCAATATGACTGATACTGATTAGCATAATAACACTCAGACACACTCCAGCATCTGAATTACGAAGACCATAGGGTGAAATAAGCGAGGTATATTCACTTACGTAACCAACAGTCGTTTCTTGTAGTTGGGAGATTTTAGAAAGCAGTCTTCTTTCCGAGTATATCTTAACGTCTTCATGTATGGCATGCGAATCTCCTATAAAACGTCCATTTATCGGCTTTATCCGTCTAACTTCACTTAGATTCGTAGCTTCATATTAGATCACATAATTACGGTATGTACCGCAACCTATCAATTTATGTCTGTTTTAATATTTAGTTTTGTCTCTTCTTTCTACCTTTTGAACATCAACTACCTACTTGTCGTCAAGACCAGTACCATTCACTTTCCCGAAGATGAGACTACCCTTCATCCTTACCAAAATTTTCGAAGCATACGTCAATCCCATTCAATCGAGAAACCATATGCCAAACTAGGAAAGGCTCCAAAGGTGAGTGATAGAACAATGTTCATCATGCAAGAAGAAAACATGTAGTACACTGCAAAGTACATGGATTAATGTAAGCAGATATTTCACAAAACCTCGATTTCCTATAATTTGAGATTTATCATCCCTATTGCGAGCAACAATTTTTGACTACCACTGAAATATCATAATTTCAATCCCAATTATTCCGGAGCATGACTAGAAAGAAGATACACTTATCTAGAATTAAAATATCCATATGAGGTATGGAGTGTTACGTAATTAGCTGTAATTGTATTTGTTTCATTGTCCACGTCATGCAACATAACATCAGAGTGGTAAACTTAATGGATATATTCTCTTTAGACAATGACATGCAACTGGTAAACACGTATCATTAACATTACTAGAATCCCGTGGGTAGGACTTAAAAGCGTAACTTATTAGTTTAGTGAAGCAGCAGATTATATCAATAATGATTTTGGATTGCCTGCCATTCGTCAGTTCTTCTGGACTTTGGTTTGCCGCTGCTATATGAAGCATTGCTTAAATGGAATGTCTTCCGAAGAAATTCATACTGCACAATGTTATCCACAGTAGAGGTATAACTGTCTATTTGCCTCTTTGTATTTCTTTCTTTCTCTTTCTCTTTCTTTGCCATTGACATTGATATAGAAGAAGGAGAATGTAAACAACATCTACTAATGTCGATACCAGTGATATCACGGTACCTGCAATTTTGAAGTACCTTTAGGTCACTAATTGCACATCCGTCGTATTTCCCATAACTAAAGTTTATATTTATCGCACTTTCTTCTGCAATGGTTGTCATTATCTATGTCTAAATATTTCTCACATACAATACCAATTGTATAGCCTCTTTTTTAATTTTACTACTGGCACCAACAGCATCATTACCACTTATTCAAAGGCAGTTTACAGATTTTATCTTGCTGGTTTATTATTTTAATCGTAAATTACATTAATGAGAGTTGCATAATAATGTCCTAAAACTAGTGGTTAGTTTTAATATGTAACTGACGTCCAACTCTGAAGAGGCCAATGGCATAAAGTAGTTACATGATTAAAGTAACTGCTATGTGCTATCGTGGCTACTGTTTCGCTTCTGCGCTTCTTTATGCTATAACCTTTTCTTCTTTACAATTCGTTGCGAAGAACGAGTATTGTAACAAGTGAATCTATTTATTGTCATTGTTTTGTCAAAAATCAGTGATCAATTTAGCGATCAACATTCACAACTACATTTTCATACGTAGATATTTATTCATACATATATGTGTGGAGAGTTGCTCTTACATACATACAAACACTGATTTGCTTTTATGCTTGCATACGTACACACGTGACTTTCACAGGTATACACACTACACCCTGAGGTAATAGTCATTATCAAAGAGGAATATCTGAATATAAATTACGCTATTATTTCAATAAAGCGTCCTTCCAAAAAATGGTCAAAATATTAGTAAAGATTTCATTAAGAACAAAATGGATGCAACATTCTGAAATACAGAAATATAATAATAGTAAGAAAATAATTATAATAATGACATAAAGAACAATAAAAAAACAATTGCCATAATGTTGATAATAACAACAGTTATGGTAATAGCAGCGAAACTACTAAAACTGATCATAATGATATCAATAATATTGATAATATAAATAATAATAGCAATACCAATATACAGACAACCGTAAAAGGCAAAAGGAAAGAATTAGCTTAGGTGCTAACAAGAATTTTACAAAAAATCACAATAACCAGTATCTTTACTGGTAATGAAGGGCCTACAGTGATTTGGGAGTTTTAGTAAGTATTGTTTTATTTTGGCTTCGGTTTTTGTTTTGTATTATTTTTTTATAGTTTATTAAATGTAATGGGGGTTCACACTATCTGAAAGTAATATATTTATAGAAGACAATATTCAGTACGAAAGATATTCTACAGTATATATGTTATTCCTTGCACTCGTATATACGATTATCATATCACTTTGCAATTACCACAAGTATTTTTATATAATCTTGCACGTGCGAGGTCTATCGTGAGGATTATTTCACTACTTACTTTTGACTGGGAAGAGAGGATAGTCTCCTTTGCAGAGTGACTATGGAGAGGACATTTTTTTTTATGGCGAACGCGATTGAAAACTAACAAATAGAGCATTTACTTACAGACGAACCCCCCCATCAACTTCTAAAAATATCACTTTATGATGTAGGAGAGGTTACAGTGGGATGATGTGCTGTTCAGTAAATTTATCGGGGCGGCTATCGAAACCTCTGTGGCAAAACCGGCTTACATTAACAATACAGATATAGACTGTTTGTCGAAACTAGGTGGATGCATATGCTTAGGTGTCCCGAAACACCCTATGAATGTTTTTGATCCGTCATTTCGTGTTCATTCTCTAGTAATCAGTTTAATGTATGTATCGTTGATGTTATCTTTTTGCCTCATATGTTTTACACAATGTAATCCTGTATCTGTTTCTTATTTCTCGTTTTTTCCTATATATTTCGCTCTCGTATTGCCTTTAACGTTTTCTAGGGTCGATGCAATCGACTAGCCTCTTCCAGAAATTTTAGTCCTTGTGCATATATGAGAAAAAAATTATTATCATTCGACGTGACCCATGTTTGGTCTTATTCCTAATAGAATTTATGACGGGAGCGAGTTACTGCCTAAAACCTTAGATTTTCATATGACTTCACTACGCCACCGTGTGTTCAAAACTCTTCTGACGATCTTTCCTGCTTCTGAGAAGCAAGACTTCTGTAGTAGCTCCAATAGCCATTCCATTTCAATCTCCGATTTCTCTATGTCATCAGTGCACCGATTACAACAGGTACAACGTTTACTGATTTCATGTTCCAGTTCCTCGCCATCTCAGATTTTAAGGGGTTGTATATTTCAATCTTTCATCTGCTTTCTTTTCAACCTTCGAGTCAGGGGACATCAATGATCAATCAGTAAGCAAATTCGCTTTTTCTTGTCTATTATTGTAATATTTGGCTTGCTATGTTCTATCTTCTCATCCATTTGAATTTTAAAATTTCAAAAAGGCTTTCATATTTCCGACTGTGTTACTCCTTCTACCGGATGTTTATACCATGTATGTCCTGCTTCAAACACCTATTTTTGACAAGGCGTCCGCTGTAAAACTTTTGCAAATTGATCGTATCTCCATTTTTTATATTCTCTGAGTCAACTTGGAGCATTCTGCAAACAATGTGTACCATTGTTTCAAAACAACCATCAAAACAAAAGAAAGCAATATGCGTGAAAATCTGAATACGCAAGACAAGTAAATAAAAGGTAATGAAACAAACTCTGAATGATTATATTGCCAAATAAACAACACATCTACGTACTACTTAGCACAGAAATATAAATGACGGAAAGTTATACTTTGCAAACGCCCCTCCGAGCAAAAACAAAAATCTTTCAATATGGATTTCCTGAAATAGTGAAAACAACGCAGCATTTTGTAATCAAGACACGCGCCAGTTAATCAAAATTCGTCAGAGACACAAGATGGAAGGATGTATACGAACTTGCTTTGTGAAGGCCACGCAAGGTAGTCAGAGAAAGAACTTCGGAAAGCATTACAAATCAAGTTCATTGGCAAAGGGAGGGTGTGAAAAAGCATGAGACACACCTGCCCATAAGTTCATCCCACGATACACGTTATTGTCAATAAGATTGGTGCTGCCGTCAATATTGGCTAGTAATCATCTTTTGATACGATATTCATAGTTGGTTAATGCGTAAACACCTTTAGTTCGGTGACCTGGAAAACCACAAAGCAACACCAGAGCTATAGAGGCCGCTGAGAGAAAAATCTTGTCTTGAAACTGAGTATCCAGACAACATATACATACACGCATGTATTAGTGCGCGCACACGCAGGTGTATAAGATACACACATTTATGTATATTTAGATACTTAGATAAGTTTCGGCCATGTCAAACTTAATGGCACCACCTGGAAAAGACATTTAAAGGTGATTCATACGAGTCATTCTCCGAGCATTCTTTGTACATATGTGTGTGTGTGTGTGTGTGTGTGTGTGCGTGTGTTTGTTTGTGTGTGTGTGTGCGTGCGTGTGCGTACAGGTATGCTTTCATTCATTTGTTCTACTCATTGGACTGCGACCATGGTGGAGCATTGCCTTGAAGGGTTTTAGTTCAAGAAATCGACCCCAGACTTATTTTTTGTGAGCCCAGTACTTATTCTATCGGTCTTTCTTTTAGTCAAGCTGCTAGTTAACGTGGACATAAACACAGCACCATCGGCTGTCAAGCGATGGCGGGGGGATAAACGCAGGCACACACATACACAAACACACATATATATATATACGACGGGATTCTTTCAGTTTCCGTCTACCAAATGCACTCATTTTGGTCGATCCGAAGCTATAGTAGAAGACTCTTGCCCAAGGTGCCACGGAGTCGAACTGAACCCGGAACTATGTGATTGGGAAGCAAACTTCTTACCACAAAGACACACCTGCGTATTTCGCTAGCCACTACACATTCTTTTTTTCTCTCCTCATTTCTTTCTGTGTTCATTTCTGTGGAAGAGTGTAGGCTCGAAAGGTTAAAGACTTTTGCACTTCCCGAGCGTTAAACTAATACATCTGTTTGTTTTCTACACCACCTGTCTTCG
>NC_068988.1:48301624-48307203 GCF_001194135.2 Octopus bimaculoides | reverse complement strand
TATATATATATATATATATATATATATATATATATATATATATATGTATGTATGTATGTATATATGTATATATGTATGTTTATATGTAGAAAAAGTGTGTGTGCTCGCAGCAATGAAACCTATTATTTCTTGAGAACTGGTAATTAAGTTGATCTGAGACTGCGTCGAAACTAAAGCAACGATATCCTGTATGGCCGCTTTCAACCATTTGAAAATACGCAATATTTGTTATTATCAGCTTTCAGTCTAATGTGAAAAGTCATGAAATTTCGTAGCAGAGTTATATTCTATGAGCTGCGGTGAAACATTTTCTGAAGTCGGTATTTAGAAATAAACGGAAAGTTAAATGAACAGTTCGTGATGTTGAATGGTTAGGTTAATTGTTCATGTTGCCGTTGTATACGAGAATACCAAACGTTAAAATTGGACTGATTAAAGACAGTAAGGCAATAAAAGTAACAGGAATGGTGGGGGTGGTGATGGTGATAAACCTTCCATAGTTCTTGTGATGATGACTGTATCAATGATGTTGATGATATAGAGAGAAAAAACTCCGGCTCGGTTGTTATAAAGATGGTAGTGATGATCTCTCGTCATAGGGATGAGGCTATGTACGAAAGTTCATGAGTATTATGTAGTATATATTGGTGATGGTGGCGGTGGTGGTGGTGGTGGTGATGGTAGTTGTGGTGGTGGTGGTGGTGGTGGTGGTGGTGATGGTGGATGATGATGAAGATGATGATGATGATGATGCTGCTGCTGCTGATGATGATGATAATGATGAAGATGATGATGATGATGGTGATGATGATGGTGATGATGATGATGATGATGATGATGATGATGATGATGATGATGATGATATGAACAACAATAACATGAAATATCAATGCAATAAAAAAATATGTGCTTGGTTATTCAGTTAGACCCATGCAGTAATAATAAGACAACTGACATAATATTAACTGTAACAAAAGAACCACTACTGATGCTGCTATTGCTGCTGCTGCTACTACTACTCTTACTGCTGCTACTACTACTCTTACTGCTGCTACTATTACTTCTATAGATGTGGTAGTGGTGGTGGTGGCGGTGACGGTAGTACTAGTGGTGATGTTAGTAGTGAATGGTAAAGATGATGGTGATGTTAATGATGACAGTAATGATGATGATGATTGATTATGACGATGATGATGATGACTACGACGATGATGATGATGACTACGACGATGATGATGATGAAGGTGGTGGTGGTACCGCAGCTGATGTCGATAGTGATGGTTACTTTGATGATGAGGTTACACAGTGAAATGAAGCTGCATTTATCAGCTTATATTCAACTACCGCCTTCTCCCATTCAACTTATTTTCTCTTTTTTTCCATCAACTTCATATTTTATAAACGAAAGTCCACAACTTTTGCAATCATTGTGGACCAATCGGCTTTCGCCTCTAGGTTGGGCCCTATACAGCGTATCAGAAAGACGACGAGCATCTCACATCGCTTTTGAATTTTTGTGAACACCCGTGTTACAGAAGCAAAAGAAACCTGTACTATTCTTTGGTTGCAATGTCGTCTGCTGCCTGCAGTACAGGGATGTAAATTTAACAATAAAGAAGCTATGAAAATTCCAATTAATCTGAATTGCATTACCATTATTTTAGCGTAAAATAAATGCGAGTTATCATAATATTACGATTTCTTAAATTGGTACAAAGTCGATAATTCTGAAGAGCGTACTATTGACAAATGAATGGACAGCACTTATATAGAAGCTGCTAGAGGTTACTTCTTCGATTCTAATTATGTGAATACGATTTAAACCACAATAAAACAACCCTTCTTTGGGTGTTTCGCTACAGGAGAATCTTAAACGAGCTCAATTATGAATGACGGCACTAAAGTCATGATCATCACCTCTTTATTTAGGTTCAGTGAATCATATAATTATATCATACAATTATATCATACAGAATGTCCTTCCATTTTTGGTCTTATTCCTAAGAATGTTCCTAAGATGTTCTTTAAGGGAGGTATGGGTCATATTGCTAGCCGGTCGTGTCACGACGTCCAGCCAACTCTGCTGGCATTGTTATTGTGGAGTTGAAAAAGTATTTTTGTTTTGATATTTAAGATCAATTCAGCTCTCACCCTGAAAAATTATGATCAAAAACATTTCAAATATGATTACTCATCTTTTTAATGCAGCGATAGTTATCTACGACTATATTGTTCTATGCATTCTTACATTAGAAGCTGATAGGATGCCATTTAAGGAAGATCATCTTGCTATTTCTAGTTGGTCGACTAGTCGTACGAAGGAAACTTTGTGGGCTCATTCTTTTGAGTGTGTAAAACAAGATCTTGTATATTTATGTTCAGCCTCTTAGACAAATATCGCGGCTTTCTTCACCTTCGCTGACTGACATGTTTTGCTCATACTTCAGGTTAAGTGAATCCAACTGTAAAAATATAAACGCAATAGCCTTTAACAAAAGCCATCCCTGCATATTAATATGGAGAAAATGGCCATAAAAGAGAAAACGTATTTATCTGTGCATATGTATACGTAGTATATAAATACATACATACTACATACATACATACTACATACAAACATGCACCCCCCCCCCACACATATATATATATAAGAAATCATATAGAAACAAAATCTAATAAAGATATACATAGGGCAGTTAGGAATTGATAGGATTTTGCCAGAATTTTCCGGTTCGATCAAATAGAAAAATTCCATGTAAAACTAACGGATACCATTTCTGTTCTTCTAAATTTCCAGCTGTTCTGCTCAAACAAAAACCAAATCAAGCATAATTGAGAGATGAATAAAATGCACTTTTATTTGAACACGTATTTACAGTTTACTATCGAAGCATTTAAAAATAGGTTTACGATCGATTTAATGAGCTGGGATTAAAGAGATTAGCGAATTGGAATTCTGAATTTGGCAAAGACATTGACACGTAGATGCCATATCAGAGAATACCTCAGATAGATTTCAGCCGGCAGCTGTCCATGGCATTGTTAACTTGATGGACATCACACATATTATAAAGGTTTCTTTTCTCATTTCTGGTATCGTTAATATTTATTATTATTATACAAGCAGCGAAGAGTAGAGTCAACAGAGCGTTAATTTTCTTTAAATTCTCTGATCAAATCGTGCTCAGATAGACATCACGTTGGTATAAAGGTAAACGCGATTCACATCAGTAAAATAAAGTACCAGTAAAAAACTGAAGCCGAAGTACTCGACAGAACCCACACCTCTCAAAACTTGCTGGCCTCGCACCTGAAACATAAGGTTATTGTTGTGTCAGACTGGCATCGAGGTCCGCACCAAATCAAACCCCGAACAATTTAACCGGTCCTTACGTCCAGTGCCCTACAACGATGTCGGTTGGCATATACCTGCTTCATCAGGAGCCGAGCTGCAAATCCACCGACTTGTCCTGATTAATTTTTGCTCCTGTCACCGTTTCGTACTCACTTAAGTGAGATGTCTGAAATTATTACGGTGACGGCGTCCGTGTATGCTGACACGAATCTTCTGCATCCTAGATCGCACAAGATACTCCTTGCAACAATAACTCGAGAGTCAGTAAGTACATTTGAGGAAAGAGTGGGCATCCTTGACGGATTGAACGAGCGATACTAAACGATTCCGATAGGTGGCCGTTTAGTTCGACCACCGAAGAGATGTCGCTATACATTGCAGCAATCCAGTCTCTGAAAACGAGATCGAAACAGGCTGCAACGAGGACAACCTCCTAGTATTGATGGTCGACCCACTCAAAAGCTTTTGATTGATCCAAATTGACCAGGGCTCCACCCATATCATGTTCCTTCCCTACCTCACTGTCATGTAGCACTTGAGGTGGAGATTGTCGTGGCTAGACATTTTAGGGATAGTGCATGTCTACGCGTCTCCGACCAGCTTATTGATGACTAATGCCACACTTTTGGCTAACACCTTGCGCAAAATCTAATAATCTACGTTCAGAAGGGTTATGAGCCTAAACTTATCTAATTGGTCCCCTTGTTTGGGTCCTTTCTCAGGAGTACCTGCTCGCCAAGGCTCACTGCACTGGGTCCTGCTGCCAGTCGTGGTAGACATCCACCAAGAGATCCCCAAACAAGTCTGGGATATGAAGATAAGGTTCGAAGGACATACCATCCACCCACGGAGACTTCTCCCTTGTACAGCTCGTCATCGCTAATATCGACACTTCGTAGAACTGTGCATCCTGGCCGAAAGGTGCAGCATGCCGTCGAGGTAGGATGGGAAATCCACCTCCATACCGATACACTGCGAGCGCCAAAGTGTTCGGTGAAATGTCGCTGAAACTCCGTAGACAACTGCTTGGATTCGAGTAACATATGCCTATCCCGACCAGACAAAAACCGAATTGTGGAATTGTTTCCACGTTGCTCATCGCACATCTTCCATCCAGGCACGCCGAACAGCTTTCGTCCCGTCATGTCTTACAACACACACCCTAGCTCTGACAACGCAACCTTCGTGCTTGGCTTTGAAAAATTGATCAAGAGCCAATCTCGTCGGCAATACGTCAGTCGTAATGCTGCACCTAAGTGCCTCATCTAACTTCCTAACTAGCTCACCCTCTATCCAAGATACCTCTAAAGCCATTTCCTTACTAAATCCTACTGCTTCTAATCTAATACCCCTTTTCAGGGCTATCCACCAACGGTTGTTGACGATTGCACCCGCCAACTTCTGATGGACTAGCTTGCTAACCCAGTTTCTGAATGCTTGTCGCGCTGGAAAAGACGCGTTCAGCTTCCAATAGCCGTGACCATGCCTGTGGATGTTATCTAAGTCGAATGTGCAGATCACAAATTTGTGGTCTGTGTAACCGATGACTTTGAACTGGGGTCAACCTATGCTACTTCTATCTACTGGCCTACAAATATCCTATCAAAATACGATCTGGAAGACCCTGTGTTGTTTGCCCAAGGCCACATTGTAGCATTTTGGAAGTCCAATCGGTACTTATCAGCCAACTGGAAATGACTGAGCATCCCCTCTTGTATCGTCCAGTCCCACCCTATCCAGGCGTGCATTCAAAATAGCGTACCACTCGCCCACTAGAACTAAAGAGCGAGATGTCCCAAGGAAAATCTCCAAATGTCTGAAAAGGTCTGGCTACATCACCCCAGTTGGAGCGTACACAGCGGGTAGCCTGAAAGCACCACCTCCACTGTTGTTCACGTCCATGTCCACGAATTTATCTTCCATGTCCAGGAAGACGGTTCGTACCTCGATATCCAGGTTTATCTTAAACAGCACTGACACCCCTCCTCCAATTTCAAACTGACTAAGTGATGCATAGAAAAGTGGAACGGCTATTGGGGGGTGATTAAAGATTTACCAGGGTGCCAGAGACTCTTTCCCATTCCAGTTACGAAAAAAAAAATACGGACAATTTAATGTGGTTTGAAAGGATCTAGCGAACGGGGCCTCATATCAGTGGGGAGACAAAATAATGTACATGACATATATATATACATACATACATACATATATATATATATATATA
>NC_068988.1:48298525-48301302 GCF_001194135.2 Octopus bimaculoides | reverse complement strand
TATATATATATATATATATATATGCATGTATGTATATATGTATATACAGGTTCACTAGAAAGTGGAAAGTGTTCCCTACAGAAAAAGAAGATGCTTAAGAGTCACACTCGAAAATTTCACAGTAATACATCGGGTATACATGATCGATATAAAGCAAAGCTAATAATTTAGTGATGAGATTTAAACTAGTTCATATTGAAATTTCTTTGTATGAATATAATAAAATCAGTATAATATGTGGTGGTATCAAAACGTTCCCTATTTATGGTTAGTAAAAAATAACTTATTTACCTAAGTTTTAACATCATTTCCTTCGACATAGTCACCTTGCACAGCAATACACCGGAGCCAGCGTTGCCGCCACTTTTGGAATCCGGTCTGGAAGTCGTTTTCCGTAAGCGACTGGAAGACCTTCGGAGATTCGCTCTGTATCTCTACAACGGTGTTAAAACGGCGGCAACAGATTATTGCCTTGAAAAACAGGAAAGAATATTGGTTAACGTAATCCTAAGTACACTCTTTAAAAATAAAATCTACCGGGAAAAAATTGCTGTCATTTCTGGAAAGCTATTAATCGTAAGTTTACGTGATTATAATTTATTTGGTACTAAACAGCATTTAGTGATGGAAATTTTAGTGCAGCAGAGCCGAAGGTGATATTCCAGGAAATGTTATGTATATTATGATGCTTCAGTTCACTTTTGTTATTTCTAATACCATTAAAGTTGTGCATGGATATCGCACAATCTCTTTACACTTAATGTGGTAAGAAGCTTGCTTTCCAACAGCATGGTTCCGAGTTCAGTTTCGCTATAATGGATCCTTTGACAAGCGTCTTCATTTAAAGCTTCATGCCGACCAAAGCCTAGTGAGTGGATTTGGTAGTTGCAAACGGAAATAAGCCTGTCGTATATAAATATGTATATCTCTGTGTTTATGTCTCCGTGATTTAGCGTACGGCAAAAGAGACTGATAGAATGAGTGATTGACTTATAAAATAAGTTTTGTGTCGAATTGTTTGACTAAACTTTTTAAAGGTGGTGTCCCAGCATTGCCTCTGTCAAATGACTAAAACATGTAAAAGATAAAAGATAAAACATTGGTACAAATGAGACACAAACATGAATAGCAGTAACGAATACTGGTTCGTCACAACTTCTAATATGCTAACATAATATGTAATTTTGCTAGAAATTTCAAGAAAATATAACCTCGAAACAAAACTGTCCTAGAAAGTGGATTTGGGTTCCCTGTAAATAAGAAAATAACATAATGGTCGCAGCTGGAATGCCGTTGATCAGTTCGAGTACAGTGAACATGGAGGCAACCAACAGTAACTAGTTAATTCACTTCTAACTACACCTGTCGTAATAGAAAAGGATGGATTCATTGTCTGACGTACTGTATCTGAAAATAAACACATACAGGCTATGGTTTAAATGCTTTTGAATATCAGTATACTTGATAGCGCCTGCCATTTGACTAAACAATAGCAACAGTAACTACAAATAATCTAATCTCCAATGTTCTTATTAGCTAAATGTTGTTTTTTTATTATTAGGTTACACTCCGTCAGTTACGATGACGAGTGTTCCAGTTAATCCGATCAACAGAAGAGCCTGCTCGAGATATTAACATGCAAGTGAATGAGCACTCCACAAGCATGCGTACACTCAACGTAGTTTTCAGAGAGATTCAGCGTGACACAGAATATTCACAAGGCTGACTCTTTGAAATACGAATACAACTCGTTTTTGCCAGCTGAGTAAACAGGAGCGATGTGAAATAAAATGTTTTGTTCAAAGGCACCATACGCTGCCGAGTATTGAATTCATGACCTTAAGATCATAAGAGCAATAGTAACCACTAAGCCACGCGCCCTATTATTTTATTTCGCCACTAACAGAATCTCCAACCTATAGTACCAATTCCAGGAGTAATATACTTTCATTTCAATCATGCTATCTATAACATCTGAAAATGCATCAATACCTCCGCATCCTACTCCGCTTTCTTTTTGAGATATATCACCTTGATCAAAATCGAAAGTAAAAGTTTGATTATCAGCCTAGTAATTTATACATATGGTCAGTTGGTGTGAAGGTCCGTTTGTCTGTTGGACTGTGCCAATAGAGCTGTTCGTCAGATGATATGTATAATGTAAGCAAGAACTATCGCTGCAAAGAATAATTAAATTTTTGCGAGGTGTAATAAACTACCGGAAAGTCTCTTTCTGTTGCCGTTCCACTGCTATTGTCTTGGCAATCTACCAGATTTCAGGCTATAAATGTCTTGACATTTCACATGCAAGCGAACCTGCTGTAATCTGATATTTGCGTAAGACAATCTTTGACACAAATAAATATAAGAGACATCGGTGGTGAAAAGATTTCGCCAATCTGATTAGCTATCTAAGATTTTTCGGAAAGATTATACCAATCGACAGATTCTATCAGGAAGAAAATCTATAGACTGCATTGAGGTATTTTAATTCTTTTTGAGATGTGTTAAAAGATACACGGCATTTCTATTGGCATACACATACATTTATGTACTCAATAATTATACGTATATTCTTCCGCATATTCAAATATTCACACAGCTGCATGCATATGAAATTATATAAGTGTATGCGCGTATATTATGTGAGTATGTGTTTAATAAAGACACACACAAACACAAACACATATATGTGTATATATATGTGTGTGTATATATGTGTGTATATATATGTGTGTGTATATATGTGTGTATATATATATATATATATATATATA
>NC_068988.1:48295073-48297246 GCF_001194135.2 Octopus bimaculoides | reverse complement strand
TATATATATATATATATATATATATATTTGTATGTATGCATGTTTGTACGTGTAATGTAATTTGCTTCAAGCATTGCCTTAGACAAATATATTTCCGAGAAGACCTTGAAGCAATGCAGGTGAGAATTTAAGCAAAACACAAGATATTGCGTTGCTGTACGCATATTGTTTAAAACTCTGATTATATTTCAGAAACGTTTCTTTCATCACATCATGTATACTAGAGAAAATAGTCCAATAATTAAGAAAAAAATGGTATTGTAGGTAGTCCGCACTGTCTCTAAAGTGGGTTATTTTAAATTGTATAATAGATGTAGTGAGAGTTTCTCTGAAATATAATAAACTTCTGTAGAGTGGTACATGTGTTGTTTTTATTTATGAGCATCTCCTTGCATATGTTGCCTAAATTTACATTTGCATTGTTTAAACGTCTTCTTCAATGCATATACATGGTGTTCAGGCTAAAATTTGATGACTTGTATGTCTCCCGTTTTTCAAGAACAGCTTGATGGACAGTGAACAGTAAACGGTGGAAAGCACAAATATTAAAGTTGTGGATGAGAAAAAAAGTTAGCCGATATAGAGGAATGGAATCCATCTGAATATTAGAAAAGAATTACCTGCATCATGATGATTCACGCCGGTATCCCAACGCCAGATAGAGTGCGATGGTCCCTATCTGAAAGTATTGGTTTTCTTCCGGACTTTTGTTTCGACGCGGAGGGTTTATCCTCTATCGAAGGTTGTTTCGAGATAGTAGTTCTTGATACACGAAACATTTTGGTTGATTTCGTTACGCTAGCGCCTGCCATTTCAGCACCAAACAATTTGACCTCTTTGAAAGTCCGATAGATCTGTCATTTTAATGAATTTTAATTACCTTTTTCTGATGATATCTGAAAAGAAAGACCAATTGTAGCAAAACATATTAAACCACAGTAATAATAAATAATAAATATAAAAAAACAACATAAAAATAAACAAGCTTTTGACGGTTTTAGACATTTCAAAATTATGATGCTATGATGCTAGGTGTTTCCATTATTTTGTCCAACCCCTGTACATATAAAAGAAATCAAAGAGACTGCACTTATGGGGAAAAGTAACTGGTAAGTGTTTCAATATGTATACATACACATGCACGTACATGTGTACATACATATGGACATAAATACATACATACTATATGTGTGTGCATGTTGGTGTATATGCATGCAGGTATATTTTTGTATGTATATACTGAAGGGAGTTTCCGACGTTTACATCAGAACAATTGTTCAAATCTGAGATGAAAGGAAATAAATTACTAAAACAGAAGTACCTCACATCGCCTAAAACAGAGCAACTGATTGCAACTGACAGGGAATTTAAAGCAACATGAGTAAAGATGGACAAGAAGTAGAAGGAAACATTGGTTTAAATCCAACAGTAACATGCAGTAACATTCCGAGTTTGCATACGATACTTTGTTCCTTACACTTCCTTAAATATACATATACATTGCATGTAGAGATGTCAGACATTGCAGTGAGTACTGGTTACTGGCAGTTGCGTGGATGTGGATGGCAACGTGTTTCACTTGTTTGCATAGAAGATTGTAGGTGATGCGATATGCAAAGGAAAGATTCGGTATACGACATTAGAAATATGGTAGAATGCAACTTATACATGCTAGTGCTGCAGAGGCAGTCGCTGAGTCAACTGTATGCAAATTTAAAATGTCAGGGGCTTTTGTGGGTATGAGGACGAGACTGTCGAATTCTAAGTGCCAGGTTACATAAATATTCAAAGAAACACACAGGTCGAGGCACACACGCATGCTCATATGTAAGTATATGTGCATGCGCATGAATATTGGTATAGCTTTGTGTTTATGTGCATATATATATATATATATATATATATATATACACGTATCACTATTTGAGTTGACTTCGTTATTGTAATTTATACGACACGATGCCTGGGCCAGATTCCACTTACGCGAATACTTTCACAAATATTTGGAGCAGATTGTTATGGTTGATTCATATCGAAAATTTCGGTAGCGAACATCGATTGTTAGGGTGACACGAACCATATATATATATATGTGTGTGTGTGTGTGTATGTGCGTGTGTGTGTGTGTGTGTATGTGCGTGTGTGTGTGTGTGTGTGTGTGTGTGTGTGTGCG
>NC_068988.1:48293509-48294629 GCF_001194135.2 Octopus bimaculoides | reverse complement strand
TGTGTGTGTGTGTGTGTGTGTGTGTGTGTGTGTGTGTGTGTGTATGTATGTATGTATATATATGTATGTATATTTGCAATTGTCTCGTCAGCTGATGATTAGCTAGGACAGCAGCTGCATCGATGATGCCTATTGAGAAATAAATATATCTCTAGGGCTATTCTGCTGTCATTACACAAGCATACATTATTATTCTGAATGACATTTCGATTTTATAGCGTTCTTGATTCTTAAGATAGATTCCTCTCTCATTTGGTGTTTGTACTAATTGTCAGCAAATAATTAGTTTACTATTTTATTCGTCGGAGTTTCATATGCATGCAACTGGCCACTTATGTGTATATTTATTTGACTTCGGGGTTGTTTCATATAGTCAAAGTATTAAGGCCATCTGCAAAAAGCCATAATAAACTTGTAGAATTTGCTTTTTGGAAATTATGCTGCTACCAGTTGTCAGCAAGTGATTGGTTTACGCTCTCTGGAAACAGAAATTTTCTTAAAATATAAATGTATCCTGTATGTAATACATTTTAAACTTTTTTGACATTAACATATACGTTTATAAATGTATGTGCGTGTGTATGTATGTACGAAAGAGAAGGCGACCAATAGATAAAAAGATGAATAGATCTTCATATGATATACTGAACAAATGACTACCTTAATCATATGTAGATCTTTGTAACATAGGTCTAATGGAAAAGCTCTGGCCAAGGGATAAACATTAAGAGCAACAATAAAATGAACTTTTGCTGCATTCACTTACATTTGTATTTATAACTTCTGTTGCACGTTTTGTGGAGGCGCAATGGCCCAGTGGTTAGGGCAGCGGACTCGCGGTTTCGATTCCCAGACCGGGCGTTATGTGTGTTTATTGACCGAAATCACCTAAAGCTCCACGAGGCTCCGGCAGAGGGTGGCGGCGACCCCGGTTGTACTCTTGTGCCCCAACTTTCTCTCACTGTTTCTTGAGTAACGCCGCGAAGGACTGACGTCCTGTCCAGCTGGGGAGGGGGGGCACATACGTCATAGAAACCGGGAAACCGGGCCCATGAGCCTGGCTAGACTTTAAAAGGGCGTAATTTTTTTTTTTTAATTTGTACGTTTTACGTTTCGTTTA
>NC_068988.1:48286289-48293308 GCF_001194135.2 Octopus bimaculoides | reverse complement strand
TATATATATATATATGCATACATATTTTATACACACACAAACACACACACATACATATATGTATTACATATTATACATACACGCACATATACATATAAGCACATATTTGAGCGCATGTGTGTGAAGAAAAATATGTATTGATTGAATAAATGAAATATGGTTTTGAAAAACTACACACTGTCAAACAAACTGTTAGATATCCAGATTGATTTTTGCAGTGGAACTTTTCATACAGAACTAAGTCTAAATATGTCAGTGTTATGCTAGGAGAATAAATTGATGGCACAGAGTTCCATGATCTGATAGGGAGCAAGGTCATAACAAAACAGAAATGAAAAACCTCTCATCAGATTGATATTCCGACAATGACAGATCAATTACGTAGCAGGGAGGGGCTCAAACTCTTGATAAGAGAAGATAATATAACCAGTGACATCGTGTTCACATTGTTGTTTACACACAGATACTCACTTGCAGACACATATATATATACATATGTACACACAAGTGCTTATACACACACACACATACACACACATATATATATATACACGCATATATACATACCTATATATACACATATATATATATATATATATATATATATATATATATATATATATATATATATATGTGTGTGTGTGTGTGTGTGTGTGTGTGTGTGTATGCACGTACTTATGTATTAACTAGAAATATTGAGAGAAAGAATATAATTTTAAATTAATTTTGTAAAATAAAAACAAAACTTTTATGAAATGTTTATGAGTGTGGTGATGATTTATAAGACGGGTCCTCTGACCTCTGGTAATGTGAAAACGTATCTCGTTATCATTGAAAATATGGATTTGTATCAGACGAGACCGTGAGAGATATCACTAGAATGAATTTGCTGACAGAATTAATAAGGAATCACTAAGCAATATGTCATTGTTATGCTATTCCTATGTCCTGCTATGTCATATTGTGTTCCGTTATGTTAGTGGAGGGAATAAGCTATCTGTAACAATGGGAAGGAAAGAGGCGGTGACAGCAACACTAAGAATGGAAAAATTGATATGGAATGAAAGAAAAAGAATGAAAGCAGTGACTATGTCATCCAACAGTAGAAGTTCGCATGATATGACCAGTCTTCTAGTTTTCGAAAAATATTTAATGCATAAAAGAAAGCTGAAAGTATTTATCAAAGGCTTGCACATTTAAATGCACATAAACAAACCCATACTTCTGCACGTTCAGACGCACAGGCATGTAAATGTACAAGATCCAGCTTTCACAAATGCTATATAGAAAGCATTGAGACGAGTTGTGTATAACTGTATTAGAAATAAGCAGAAACAATCTATGATTGGATGGAACCTAAACGGATATTAAATCTCTAATAACCCTTAAGCATCATTGAAAGATTTCGAAGCTGTGAACCATTGTATGTGCATAAAAGACCTGGCCAAGCAGGACACAAAGGTTTTCCTATCACAGCTGCTACACCTGGGACTGTAGGACCACTTAAAATTTCTCCCTTCAATTAAAACCGAAAAAGAAAAGAAGAAAGTGAGAAGCTGACGGTACAGCAACTACAATTCTGATCGGCTTCTACTCTAGGTACAGTTATGTGGTTCTTCTTAAATTATTAAAGATCAACTTCATTTTTAGTCAAGAACATTAACCATGACAGATTATTAGATATTCTATCATTCTGGTATTCTATAAATTGAAACACTTTTTCATTGTCAATCCGTAAAGCTTTTGCTTTAGTCTTCCATCGAAATTTTTAGTAGATCAGGTTACCGTTGGTTGTTTCAAGAACCGAGAATGTAAGGCATTACATAGAGTTAGGTGATTTTTTGTGGGATACTTCCAGCTTCGAACATGTTTTTAATACGAGCCCATTATTTTGCCGCATTTCTTTTTATTTTTATTGTCTCTAATAGGTTCCCATTTTTACCCATTGTCCATCTCGTTTCCATCGACGAAACACAAAAGAATAGTCCGGCTACTTCTAGATTTTATCCAAACTTCTACTAACAGAGGGTATACCTCAATTTCTCTTTGCCTTAACTAGACATCTATCACTACTGCATGCAATACTAATGATGAAATTTGTAGATTTTCTTCTTCCCTGATTATTCTCAGAATTACAATCAGCGTGATTTCCTGGAAATAGCAACGGCCTTTATCTATGAGACTTAGTCGTCTAGCGCTTATCTCCAATTTTTGCTTTCGCCCCTCTGTACAGAAGACTTTCAGGATTCAAGCCCTTACCTCACCATACATGAGAGTTATTCCCGTTAGTCTGCCAATTTTATTGTCATCCTTATCACACACTTATGGGTTATAATTTTTGAACAACCTTTTAAGCTTCGATTACTATTTGGAAATGGATTTCTGCGCAGATCCACGGATCTTACCGATCACTTCTGGATGCACCACTTGCTCATACTGTACCATTATATAATGCCCAATCGTGGTTCAACGTCAGTAGCAGTATGTCGAGCTATGACATTTGTAGTCATTTTAAAATATTTATAGAGTGCATCACTAGCTCGTATCATTTTCGTGTGGGCACCAGCACTACCTGTCTTCCTGCCTTATGCTGGGGCCTAAAGTGTGTCCACGTGCATCTATATACACTGCTCGGACAATGGTACTCCTATCCAGCAGCCACAAATTTCATGATTTACTCCAGTAACACTTTTGAAGACATACATAAGGTCTATATTTTTATGTTAATTTCGTACATCGTAGATCGTATATCGTAGATCGTATATCGTAGATCGTATATCGTAGATCGTATAGGTACTGCATTTTTTGCCTCATGTTATCCCTTTTCGTTCCCCCTTACATCGAGTTGGCTTTTATCGATCGAAGATTGTTTTGTGGCGTATAACGTTTTTACAGAATCAGTTACTCTCGCTAATACATTTTCCATTCTCACTTGAGTTTATATATTCAGTTCTGAATGTTTTATTGCTTTGATTACCTTTTTATGAAATTGCTCGTTTTCTGTTTAGTTGTTACACTTTTTTGTGCGCGTGAGTCGATATCCCAAATATTGCTATATTAAACCGGCAATAAACAAAGCAAAATGGATGCCAGCAAAAATATTGATGTGTACAAATTCCTATGAATGAATCTTTTTGTATACTCCGAGGTACTGGAGATGAGATTGAAATATTCGAAACCGTTTTGTCCGTCATAAAAACCTGAGAAAATATATTTCTGAGAAACGTGATCGTTGAAACAATAAAAGTAATAATAATATTAACAGCAACAATAACAACCATAAGAATAGAAATTAAATGGATAAATAAATGTTTGAATTATTAACTAAATAAATAAATCAGATTTAATTAAAGACAAATATCTTTGAAAATTTAATTAACATATTTCTAAAAATTATCAAAGAGTTATATTTGGAAAGGATTTTATAGGTAAACAGCGAACAAACATAAAAAGTGAAGTGAAAATGTTTTAATTGAAAACGGCAAAACACAAGACATACATGAAAAAGTAAAAGAAAAATGAAACAAGCAGCAACTGAATAGATAGAAATACATAAGTAAATATATCAGAGAAGAAAAGTGAAACAAATAAATTCATTCGATAAAATATTTAATAATAACGTAAAAGCATTTTTTTGATAATTTTTTTAGGGTGTGTTGTAGGAAGGAGGATATTAATTGGTTTCTATTTACTGATGCCAATGTTTAGAATTATCACATTGTGTATACAACGGATAAATTTATTTACATATGTGAGTGCAAATACGAGGAAATTTATTTGCATATATCTAATATCTATCAATTTATCTGACTCCCTACCTATCTAGACGTCTACTATTCTATCTATCTCTCTATCTCACTATATATATATATATATATGAGGGGGGGGGAGGTGCGTGCGTGTGTGTATGTATTGTATGATATAACTGAATGAAGAAATTTTTATTTTGCATTTTACGCCTTATTTCGTATTTGTTTATATCAAATTTTTTCTGTTGTTTTTATTTTTTGCTGAGACTTTGAAAAGATTTGCCTGCAGTGAACGACATTTACGATCTGATCTTCGTTCGTTAAACACACTAATGTAATTACGAATCATAAAGCAATTGAATAAAAAACAGTGTAAAGTGGGACGGATTATCTTGTAGACAAATGTCAGATTCTGGAAATGAATAATATCGCAGCATGCAGAAATATGTATTAACACTAACATGTGTATATACAGATATGCGTGTATTTTTTTTATATATTTACATATTGATAATTGTTACGTGCATTAAAATATGAATATATACATATAAATATATCTATGTATGGAAGTATATATTGCTAAGATATACCTGTTTTTATGTGTATGTGCAATACTTTCTTACAGTGTATGTATTTAGCTTCTTTTTTTTTTTACTAAGCTCATTA
Organism: Octopus bimaculoides; assembly: GCF_001194135.2. Taxonomy (NCBI): domain Eukaryota; kingdom Metazoa; phylum Mollusca; class Cephalopoda; order Octopoda; family Octopodidae; genus Octopus; species Octopus bimaculoides. The sequence continues at coordinate 48,288,893 of NC_068988.1, read as the reverse complement.
ACATATTGATTTCAAAGTTTGGCACAAGGCCAGTCATTTCAGAGGGAGTGTGAAAGTCGATTATATCGATCACAGTGTTCAACTGTTTTATCGACCCCCGAAAGGATGAAAGGTAAAAACTCAAGCTCGGTATAAGTTGAAATTAGAACTTAAAGACGGACGAAGTGGCGCCAAGCATTTTGTCCGGCGTGCCAGCGATTCTACCAGCTTGCTAAGCATATCAATATTCGTTTTCCAATATTAATGTGGTCTCTTGTATAGCACCCAATCCTGATTTTTTATCAACTTTTCTGTGTGACCTATTATCTTTAAATCGGAGCACTCCACTTCTAGTAATCTCTTTCTAGTTGTCCCTCTTATCCTGTGTATCTTCTACAAAAGGCACATTGTAGATTTTCGACAAAAAACACCTCACTTATATGCATCGTACCTGTATACACGTTCAGTTATATTGTTTTTACATGTGGATTGATGAATTTGATATCCAAATATAGTTAATTTGCACGTTACTTGTGTGTTAACATTGCACTTCTCTTGAACATATGTTGAATATTTCTGTATCAAGTGTACATGTTCACTGTTTTATCCTTTGTACTTTATCATCGAGAGCTGCAGCCTGGCGGAGTGTTTCATTCAGAGATATTAATGACAAGACAATGCTACACCAGTTACTAAATCAATGATAAAATGTACGTAGCTTTTCTTCCATACATGTGTGATTACAAGTACTTGTAGGGTTTTGTTGATAGTGGTACCTGGCTGCATGATAGAAAATTTTGTTACACAACAGACGTTAGTTCCATTATGATAGCTCACCAGTTTTCATGTTATACAAAATCTCAGTACAAAAATATATCAAAGAAATATAAACATTTGAAAACTTGCGTCTACACACGATAGAAAAAGACAACAATATAGAATATAATGCGCAACTTTGACAAAATTAGACTATTCGTGCTATGATTTACATTGACGAATGATACAATAGAATAATAAATTTTAGTTGGATTCGAGCTGCCATGCTATGTTTTATATTGAATAATTACTTCAACGAAGAAAAGAGAAAATGGAACTATTCCTATTAAACAATAGGAAAAGGAAGATGATATGCCACAAATAATATAATACTGACGGGGAAAATGTCTTAATCTGAATCATGAATATTATGTACGAAAACTTACGTTCCAATTTTACAAGTAGACAAGTATCGTTTCTGTATGTGGGTTATGACCTGGCTGCGTGGTACAATAATTCTTCTGCAAAGCAAATATTGATATCGACAAATTCAAACGAACTCTTGTTAGTTTGCATAAACTTCCTCGATGAAAAAGATTTAAATGTAGCTAAAAGAGTCCAGCTTTGTGGACGAAGATATCTCTTGACCGAACTACCAGCTCATTTCATTTTCCTACACAACTATGATGATACGTAACTCTGAATACATTTTATTAATTCATTGTTCATTGACTTATTTTGTGAGATATAAAGATGTTAAAAGGTAATTCTGCATATAATGGAAAAAAGAAAGAAGAGAAAATAGCATTTGTAATAATTGAAACGTTGACTACATTCCAATATTCACACTAAGCTGTAGATTGAAGTTTAATCCAAAAACTGGGAATAAAAAATATTATTTTCGTAAATACAATACAAAATACTACACTTGAGCAGCACTCCTACTTTCGTACTATGCATTACGTGTTGAACAATAAATACATGTTTCTACTCTGAAAAGTATAAAATGGTAAACTTTTCTCAAGAAACATTAGGAAACGGAAGATGATATGTCATGCAATTAATACAAAATACACTACATTAATCATCGGATAACTCGAAGACTCATAGCAATTTCTATCAGGAGTTCAACGTACGAAGACATTAATATTAAGTTGATATTAATATGGTTAATGCTACATTGATATTATTAATATTAGTTTCACATTTGGGCACTAGATAAGCAATATTGGAGGAAGGTGTTAGTCTATTACTTGTACTTATTTTATCAACCATAGAGCTCAATTAGTACTTATTTTATCGACCCCGAAATAATGAAAGGCAAAGTTGACCGTGGCAGCATTTGAACTCAGAAGATAACGATCAACGAAATACGGTGAAGCATTTTTGCCGCAGTGTGCTCGCGATTCTGCCAGTGCGCCGCTTTATTGATGCTATTAATACTAGGTTAATGTAAGGCAGCAAGCAGGCAAAACATTAGCATGCCGGGTAAACTGCTTAACGGCATTTCGTCTGTCTTTACGTTCTGAGTTCAAATGCCACCCAGCTTGACTTTGTTTTTCATCCTATCGGGGGTCGATAAGATAAGTACCAGTTGAACACTGGGGTCGATGTAATCGACTTTCCCCCTCCCCCGAAATTACTGGCCTTGTGCCGATATTTGAAATCAATACTAGATCAATGTAGCACGCGGGGTATGACGCTAAGTGGCAGTTCGTACGTTTTTACGTTCCGAATTCAAATTCTGTCGAGATCGATTTTGCATTTCGTACTTTTTTGGTATGCAAAATATGTGCTAGTTGAGCCCTGGGATTGATGTAACAAACTTATCCCAGCCCACGAACTTGTGCCAAGACGTGAAACCAATAC
>NC_068988.1:48284442-48285061 GCF_001194135.2 Octopus bimaculoides | reverse complement strand
AGAGAGAGAGGGGGTATATATATATATATATATATATATATAGATAGATAGATAGATAGATAGATAGATAGATAGATAGACAGACAGACAAAATTCATACTACATTCACATCACTCACAGACCAAAAACTTTGAAGTGTGAATTACAGGAAAATTCAGAACCATCTGCAATATACACATGACCAAATATGAAGTATGCCTTGCGATAGAAATCGTAACGACTCTATTTTCCAATTCACGCGATAATCAAAATATAGCGCTGTCTGTCTGTCTGTTTTTGAGCTTGAGGACGGTGGTGTCATATAATGATAGAGCCAAATATTACAAATATTTGAAGCTGTATTTGCAGAAAAAAAATGGAAAACGTCTGTGTTTCTCAATCAGTTAAATCATATATTAATATTTCGCTTAACAAAAGCGATACTGAATTAATATCTCGCATTTTTCTATCATATTTATATATTATTTCCATTGGTGAATAATAATGATTCATCTACGCTATTTCATCTAAAGTTATTGTTTAGTGACTTCTTTTGTTTTCCTTTACTTATTTACATGTTTACATATATGTATACAGGAGAAAATATTATATATATATATATATATATATATATATATAT
>NC_068988.1:48274894-48282050 GCF_001194135.2 Octopus bimaculoides | reverse complement strand
TATATATATATATATATACCTATATAATATATAAACATATAAAAGTATGTTATATATAAGTGTGTGTGTATATATGTGTACACACACACTTATCAGATAGATATTGTTTATTCTTCTGACTTGCCAAACGTTTTTCAGCTTCATGGCATTCGTGGCTTCACCGGAGAATATCTGATGATTGTGTGTGAGAGAGAAATATTTTCTAAATTCTTAGAATAAACACTACTTTATTTGAATTATGAACACCCTCGTCATAAGACTAGGTTTGTGTGTCGTGTGTATATACATGTGGTTTCGTGTCTGTATTTGAGCGTACATTTGCTCATGCAGACACACACACACACACACACACACGCACACACACACACACACACACACACACACACACACACACACACACAAACAAACACACACACAAACACACATGCACACACAGACGCAAACTTGCATATTTATATCCATTACGTGCATAAAATTCTAGTTTTTTATTGATATACTTTATATAACGTATCGATTATCAGCGCCGCCATCATAGCATTTATTTATATTTTTGTAGTCATCACTTCATTATTTTATATTCGAAGCAACCTTACATTATTTTAACTATTTTTACCGCTGTTCTGTCCAACATTTAATCACTATACAATTCAAAAAATGCAAAATACCTGTTTTTTAGTTACTTTTGTGCCACAATAGTATATGATACGAGCACTCGTATGAACTGCATACGTAGTAGTGCCATCGTTATAGATATCACTCTTATTATGATCCGTCTACCCACGGTAACAATATCTATAGGCAGCAGAACTCTTTTTAAGGGACTAGATTACGGGGAAATCTTGTCGGTATCACAGCTTGGAAGATTAAGTTGTTAAACTTGCTGAAGTAAAAGTTACTTGACAAAAAGAATGCAGAAAAATGGTAGATTGCAAGAGGTACCACGAACAGCAATGTTAACAACAGCAAGACTTAGTTTGAAGAATGCTTCATGGAACTACTGTTCTCAGAATGCTCTCTGTCGCAGCTCCAAGTAAAGTGACTTATGGACAAGGGAAATGACTTCTTGAAGCACCAGGGCCCGGACTTCAGCGGGAAATCGAGGACTCTCTTTCGTCATTGCAGGGCTCTCTAGAAGCTATGAAAAGTTGTAGCATCCCAATCTCTTGTTGTCATATGTAGGAAGAACATGGGGAATGTGGTAAAGTGAGAACCAACGAAGTGAAGTAAAATACAACAGATATTGATTTCAAACAAAAGCAAGTTCGAGAATGAGGTCTCTTACGAAAAGGCAATGTCCCCCAAGGGTATCTGAACTTAAGGAATGTGTGATAGGAAATTTTAATGATGATCTTAAAAAAAAGTGAGGTGTCAAGGTTCTTATAGAAAGCTGAGGAACCATGCCCGATGGCATACGAGACCATATCTCTGTGTGTGTATGCAAGTGAGTTTTGCGTGTATATTAAGCTAATATTCTTTGCTTTATATATTCCAAACATTAAGAATTAGAGCCAATAGGGTAGCATCTATATGATCAACCAGCCCGCTAGACATAGCTGCCGTGTCTCTTTAAGATTACACACCACCTTCTTAAAAAATGAATCACATTGGGTAGTATGTTCAAGCAATTCCATGTGTCAACACAAAAATGGTATAATCAGGTGTAGAATACTTTTCATCTACTCGTTTAGGGCTGACATACTGTTGTGATTTCAACATAACAAAAAAAATCTACCATGATCTCCAAAAGCAACGACTATAGTTATATTGTAAAAGAAACTAACCGTGAACACAAACCAGGACAAATTAACAGACCGGGCACAGGAGTCTCTCTGCATCTGCTAGACAGTTTAGAAACATCACATCTCAGATTCAATTCACAGTTAAAAATAACTACCAAAACAGATCTTGTAATCGCTGGAACTAATTTGATCATGTTTATGATTTAAGTCTGATTCGGTCTAGACAACAACGAAAACAACAATCATAGCAATCGATCGCTATTAAGGACTAACTGCATTTGAGCTGGAAAAGAATCTGGCAAATGGAAAAATCAAGTGTCAGTTGTTATCCAGAGATAACCTATTGAAATGGTACCGCGGCGGAATTTGGACTCAATAAAACGGACGAAATTCCTCTAAACATTTTACCAGTCGTGCTTAGGATTCTGCGAACTCGCTATCTTAAATTTCTAAATGTCTTCAATTTTTGGCACCAGGCCAATAGTTTCGGGGAAGGGTTTAAATCGATAACATTGACTATATTGCTTAACTATCACTTATCGTATCGATCCTGAAAGGAAGAAAAGTAAAGTCGACCTCGGTAGAATTCGAACTCAGAACGTACAGACGGATAATATACCGCTAAGCATTTCTTCCAGCGTGCTAAGGATTCTGCCAGCTCGCTGCCTCAAAGCTCTTGAATAATCCTTTCTACTAAAGGCACAAGGCCTGAAATTTGATTGGAAGAGCCTAGTCGATTGCATCGATTTCAATGTTTCACTGGTACTTAATTCATCGACCCCGAAAGAAAGAAAGTCAAAGTCGACCTCGGCGGAATTTGAACTCAAAACGTAGCGACAGGCGAAATACCGCTAAGCATTTCGTCCAGCGTGCTAATGATTCTGCCAGTTCGCTGCCTCAAGGCTTTTAAATAATGGCAACATAAAACCATTACTACTGTATTATCCCACGAATATTGCATCTCAAATTCAAATTATTTGTCAAGATGAAGTCACCGAGGGCGCCAGTCGACCTGATGGCATAGAAAGAAATCAAAAATATGAATATCACGTGCATTCATTATTACGTTATATGTCGTTACTAAAAGCTGCAGTTGAAACGATTAACAAAGTGGTTAGGCACCAGAAAATTAATCATAAAGTTTGCCAAATGCAGTGATTACAAAATCTATTAAAATATTCCTTGTATTCACTTGCAGCATCCATCCACCACTAAAACTGGGAAGGAGATAATCATTTTTAACTCTTTGTAACTGAGTCAAAAATAATAACCGATATTTAGACATTTTCTTTAATTAACTTAAATTAGGAGAGAAATAACACAAGAACAAAAACAACAAATGTTTAAATTCAGTTGCATTTGTGCTTCCTGCATATTTTTAAGCTGTACTATTATTAAATGAAACTAATTGAATATTTAAATTTAACCTTTATTTATAGTGCTATATAATGGTTTCACTGCGCAAATGGAATGAAATGGAGAAAGCAAGAAAGCAAAATGAAAAGCAACGAATGCTGAACGAATGAATGAATGTGTGGATGAATAAATAAATACATAAAAATTGAGGAAAGAGGAAAGGAGAGAAAAAAATGACAACAAAATCCATTTATGCAAATGAGAAGAGAAACTTAGTTTTATAACTAATGAAGGTGCTATATCATATTGGATTATATTCATTTAACATCATTTAGCGTTCAATGTCCTTCTTGCAAAGCGTTTGTTAAATTTTATTAGTGCAAATCACCGATAAATCTTCATCCTAGCTGTCTAAGTGGCCATACATTATGCTGCAATATTTTGTATTATTCCCTACCTCCCCCACCATCTGCCTTGTAAACTTAGCAGGTTTGAAAGCACATTTGCAATGGCTGAAGACATAGAGTGTTGCTAAAGTAATTCTAGCATCTCTCTCTAACCATTAGTGTTGGTACTGTGTTGTAATCATCACCAGCGTATTGAACTTCTTTGCTTTATTAAGTTACCTCATGACGTATTTGCTGCTGAAACAGGATTTACTGATGAACGTTTAGAAAAGTGACTGAATGGAGAGCTTCCTTCTCTGTGTATTATATTGTTATTGCTATTGTTATTGTAATTGTCTATATTGTTGCTGTTATCGATAATTTTGTTATTATCTTCATTGTTGTTGTTACTATCGTCTTTGTCGTTATTACAGTTATTATTATTATTATTATTATTATTATTATTATTATTATTATTATTATTATTATTATTATTATTATTATTATTATCATTATTGTCATCGTAATGGTTGCGTTATTGCTGTTGTTATTGTCGTTGTTATTGTTACCATTAATATTATTGTTGTTGCATCACTTAATGTCTTTATCGTTAGATAACAATACATGTTATTACATTTATTGTTGTTAAAGCAACTGTTGTCGTTGTTGACGTCGTAATAGCTGCAGTCATGTTGTTATTATCATTGTTTTTCTCATCATTGTTGTTGGTGTTGTGACTTACAATAATAAAGGTAAGAAGAATAGCAACAACAACAACAAAAGTCACAGCAGCAATCACATCAATGATGGCAATGACATCTAAAATAATAAATAAGAAGGACAACAAGAATAACAATAGCAACACATATAGCGGTAATACAAGACCAGTAATAACGCTATCCTCTACAATATTGTAGGTCTTTTAGCTTGTGTTACATTTGTTTGTACTGTTGCAGTTGTTGTGGTTTTTGCTATGTTATTGTTTATATACTTACTATACTTCTTATAGCTGTTTTTGTTGTTACCGTTTGTGTTGTAGTTAATGTTAATGTTGTTCTTACCGATACGGTTTTTTTTCCTTTTGGTATTGCTTCCGGTCTTGCTATTGTTGTTGCCGTCTTTCAAATAGCTGTGGCAATTATTCGTCCTACCTTACAGTTGTTGAAGTTCGGTTTCATATTTTATAAATATCAACCATAAGAAACTCGAAGCCACTTTCATTCATCTGCATAATTGTATAAATCGTAAAACATGTTTTGAATAATAGATGTTTGAAAAGCTCTATTGTATTTTTGCACGAGAGAATCGTCTATCTAATGAACCGTTGATTAAGAAATCCATTGTACTAACAACATATCCTTTTAAAATACGATATGACCAAAATATATCTAACGTCAGAACTCCGACCACTTAAGTAGATATTTGGTGGGGTTCAACAATAAATATAGAAATATCGTCGACAAATGTAAAAGTCTTGACTAAGCAACAGCCTATAGCCAACACACAGTTTTTCGCAGCATAGAATATCGCTGAAATAGACTATTATATTCTCTAATGGAAATATTCTCAAAAGAAACTCAGAATTAATTTCATTTTGCAGTTATAACCCGTCATTTCAACACAAGAATTACAAGGACCCTCATTGTTAATCGTATATTATTAATTATGTGCTATAACTCCAAAGATTTATATCCCATATACCATATCATCGGACATTTACACGTCAATAAGTTTCTATAATTAATTTTATATCTTTATAAATTTATATTTAATGCTCTACAGTTATCGTTTATATAGCTTTTATATCAAGATATACGATCACTTGAAAACTTTTTATTCATTTCTTTCCTTTTCTCATCATTTCTTATTTCTCTCATTTGTTCATTTACATATACAGTTTATGTAAGTTTTCTTCAGATCGGTATACTATATAATCGCACCATCTCTTACTTTGTAGTTATTGCTTTAGTGTCTTCTTACTACATCCGTCTGGTTTTTTCTTCTTTTCACTTTTATATTTTTCATTTGCATATATCGTTAATACAGTATTTCTTAAATATGTATACAATATAATCGTTCAAAATATCTTCTTATTCTTTCATTTATTTTTTTTTATTCTTTTCTTTTCCTTTTTCTCTACTTTCCTGTTTTCCGTTTTTCATCTTAAATTTTAGTCTAGTTGCCGTATATTCTACCTATATTTTCAAGGCTAACACTGCAGGATCTTATCAACCAATCAAATTGCGAGTTATTTTCAAATACTGCGTGTCACTTGAAAAGTATATTATGTCGTATGTATAAAATAAATGAACGTTTAGATTTAAACCCCACTCCTACTCGTAGACACATTGAACCAAGAAATAAAACTCGAAGAGGTGCAGAAAAGAACTTTTAGATACAAATTTTATATTTACTTTTTTGCATACAGAGATTTTTAGCATATTTGTACACCATAATGAGCTCACACAAACACACACACACACACACACACACACACACACATACGTTTCAAATTTTGGCACAAAGCCAACATTTTCGTGGGTAATCGATTACAACTATCCCACTGCGGAACCGGTACCTATTTTATCGACCCCGAAAGGATAAAATGAATTTGAACTCAGAGCGTAAAGACGGACGAAATGCCGTCAGGCATTTTGTCAGGTGCGCTAACGATTCTGCCGGCTCACCGCATTACACACACACACACACACACACACACACACACACACACACACACACACATATATATATATATCTCCTAATTGCATGTAATTGGGGAAATATCTCACTTTTATAGCTATTACAACTTGCACTACTGTACGCCTGCATACATGCACACACACACATATAAGCTCCTGCATATACGCATATTTGTGTATACATAAATACATACATGTATACTGATATACATATGTAGACACGCGCGCGCGCGTGTTTGTGTGCGTGAGTGTGTGTGTGTATATTCTAGTAATAACGTTAGTCATTACTTTAGGACTTGACAACTCTGTTTACACGAGTTCCAGCTTCAGTTTGCTTCGCTTCATAATACGTAGGGTGGATAACTACTTAGGTTCCCGCATTTCCAAGCTAAGGGAAAATAACATGTGACCGGCTGCAATTACGCGCCACTGAAGAAGACCAGCGAGGTTGAAATACAGCTGGCGCTCTCGCTAGATGCTGCTAGGATGTATATTTGTTTCTATTTGACATTATTGTGTATTTAAGAATACAAGTTCATAAAATATATTTTCTCAGAACAAATACTACAATAACTGGTTTATCGAAAGTTTGAATAAATTAAATATGCTACGCAGGAGATTATTTTTAACTGCTACCTCATTTAAGTAAACCAGGAAACACAAGTGAATGTGATATTAACTTTCTCTTACATTAGAGACGATGAATTCTCGACTGAATTTGTGGCTGGATGTAAGTATGTGCCATTAGAAAGGCCTAAAATATTGTTATGAATCTGGAGTTCCCACTGGCAGTTGGCGAGACTAAGTTTCTCTTTCTGTTCTTTGTTTAAAACAGCAAGTCAATAAAACATTTTTTTTCAGGATAAATAGTGTATCGGTTGATCCATCGGCATTGTACATACGTTGCATATGCTACACACACACGCACGCGCGCACGTACACACACACACACACACACACACACACACACACACAC
>NC_068988.1:48271882-48273952 GCF_001194135.2 Octopus bimaculoides | reverse complement strand
ATATACATATACATATACATATACATATACATATACATATACATATACATATACATATACATATACATATACATATACATATACATATACATATACATATACATATACATATACATATACATATACATATACATACATATACATATACATATATACAGATATATACATATATATGTACATGTGTGAGTATGATTTGCGTGGCTGAAAGCAATGCTGGCGCAAATCCCCTTTTCCCTGACGTAAAACTCCTTCATTTCGTCATGCAGAATAGAGTTCGCTATTAAAAAATAATGATGTTCGAAGGTGACGGATGGAAGCATTCCTCTTATTAGGCCGGACACGGTTACGGATGAAAGCATCCTCGTCATTAGCTAGTAGCAGTTTAGCTTTGATCTCGCATTATCACAAGCATTAAAAACCATTCAATTGATAGCTTAATATGACTTCGTTCAAGGGATGTCACTCTCATAGAATGTAATTTAGAAGAGATGGAGTTCAAAGCATCTACATTCTAAAAGAAGAAAAAAAATACATAGTATTATGTGGAATTACTTGAACGAAATTACAGAGATCTGACACAAAATAAATGCAGGATTACGTAGATTGATTACTGAATAAATAGTGAGGGATTGCCAATCTAGAGCAACAGAAGTTAATGCATTAGTGTTAATAAAGGTCTTCTCTTGCATGGTTCAAAATATACGCGTAGTGTTAGGTGCAGGATCGATACATGAACGATCAGGATTTATTGTAGCAGTGAGAATCCTTATATTAATTGCAGATTTATTAAAAGATTTATTGAAATAACGTTATTATGGTAACGACGATCATTCTATTTACTGTTCCAGACATTTTTTCTATATTCATAGTTCGTAACTTAATAACTAATAACCTATTCATATTACAGTGCCCAGCTTTCATCAAAACATATCCATAGAAGAATCAAACTTCAGCCTTTGCATAGAATGTATGTTTTACGGGTTTAACTTCGCCTCGTGCACAATGACATAAAACTAAAATAATGAACATGTTTTGCCAGCGGGGTTTAGTATTTTGATCAGCAGGCGTATGCTCAATTAATGTAGATGTCTGTGGATACACGAATAATTCTAGCCGAAATCTGCATAACCAGTTGCCATTGAGTTTGTAATTATATTCAACACCTGCAGGGGTACAAATGCAATAGACTAGGATGCATTTTGTCTCTCAGATATGGACTGAAAGGGTAATTTTAAAGTTAGATTGTCAAATGAGGACTATATAAGTACGTTTGAAGAATTGCAAATTATTCTCGATATAACTTCCATATTACGAACTCTGAACTAAGTTCAATTAGGAGGAGTGCTAACCAAACGTATTCTTTCTGAACACGATATAGAGCGAGTAATTTTCAGGTTCAGCCTTGAATGCATATACGAGGGGTTTTGTGATACCCTTAAAGACAGGTGTCAGTACCTCGTATGTCAGCCTGCAATGATGCATTATAATATAGGATAAAACAGGATAAGTAAATCTACTCATATTAATCTAAGACAACTTACAATGGAACAGGTAGAAAATAAATTTGTTGTGTTATCAGAGAAGTTGGTAGGGTGTTTGATATGAACACAAAGAAAAGAGGGGGGAAAGAAAGAATGCACTGAGGAATGGAAGAGCAAATAATTTGGATTAAGTTATTGAAGAGTATCGGGGAAAGATTATATGCTGAGCGCTCGGAAGTAGATGTTGTGATTCTCGAAGGAATGCTATTCCAGTGTAGTACTGAAGTGTTTAACTAAATTGTATGTGCAATGAATTCGCGACTGAAATATGCTTAAAAAGTTTACAATTTGAATTTCTTGGTGTTCTGTGTTTAAAACATTACAGGTGCTATCGATATGTCTAAATTTTCTGCGACACCCAAATTATTCTTGTTGCCCCACCTGTTGTATTTGTTTTTGCTCGTATACACTAGTTTATAGAAGGTTCTTTAATTCATTATTTCAGTTGCCTCAGCAATGAAATGAGATAACACTTATTTGTGTATAGTCCTCGTCTGTTGTTATTATTTGTATATTCTCCCATATATAT
>NC_068988.1:48270951-48271713 GCF_001194135.2 Octopus bimaculoides | reverse complement strand
ATATATATATATATATATATATATACACACACACACATACATACATACACATGCACACACTCATAGATAGATAAATAGATAGATATGTATGTATCCATGTATATATACAATACTTTTGATAACACAGTGTATGGCATGTATTCATGTATTAATATCAATGAATATATATCTGCTGAGCTACCAGCGCTTGTATGTAAATTCTTTTTTGTTATGAAGGATTTCACATTGTCAATGGATTTTCTGTCAGTCACGTTGATTTATAAGAATCGAATATTTCTCAGGGTTTAGTGAGTCACAGTGAATGTAAGGGAGAGGGAGATAAGGAGAGTGTAAGTTTTAGAGGCAGAGTAAAACGTCGCCTAAAAGTTACTCTATCCATCTAGGCGTTCCTATATGAACCGGCGGATGAAAAGCAAGATGTGCAGAGATGTAGTAGCTGAAACGAAAATGCGGCTATACACGGGTGCGAAAAAGAAGAGAGAGCGAATGACAGAAACTAAAAAGACAGAGAAGAAGGTGGAAGAGATAAAAGAATATTAAGATAACATTTACATATACATACATGTATTGAAGATACGTATAACTGTTTATAACTTGGTAGATAGTTGTGTGCAAATATTAAATGAACACACATGCACATGCACTCCTGCTTTTTACATCTACACATACTCAACTACAAACACACATAAACATAAACGCATGCACACAAACACACACACACACACGCATGCACACACCTATATTAATATATATATATATATA
>NC_068988.1:48268673-48270327 GCF_001194135.2 Octopus bimaculoides | reverse complement strand
ATATATATATATATATATACACACACGAAAGTGCGTGAATGTGTGTAAACAAATATTAAAGTATCTTTATGTGCAATCCTATGTATGTGTTATTATGTGACAGAGGAAGCTGCAACCTTGTGTTAGCAGGAGTTTTTGTAAAGATGAAAAGATGTTATGCAACATGTATAGCTGAGGGGAAATGCACAATAACAAGCTCCTGGCCCACCTGCCCAATGATGCAAATCTCAATAAGGAGTTCGAGTATCGCTGCTGCATCATATGCATCAATAATCAAGTGACATGTAAAGTCACATGATCAGAGCAATATGCATTCATGAGCAGCAGCTGCACGTCTCAATATCTGAAATGATTTATTTTCATAATAATGCAAATAATCGAGATTATAATGCACAGCATTTATGTTTTTATATGCATTTATGCTAAAATTTGTACATGACTGAGACAGTGACCACATGCACGTCCACATATGTACAGATGAACGCCACAAACGATCAAATATCTTTGTCATTAATTCTGACTTGTGCATATGGTAAGCCATAGTAGACACAATTCTATTTAGGCAATTTAAATTGTGACATCACGTCAAAAAATGGCTAGTTGCTCACTTGAAATGTTTAAGATAAAGAATGGTTTAAAATATCAGGTTTCACAAGTCATTTGAATATCTTTGGGCATTCCCTTAGCAGCAAACTGGCAATCATTTAGATAATTAACTCTTAGATTTGTTAGTTAACGAGACAACGCCGATGCCATCACCTATAATCTGACTGTTCAGTGTTGTAGCCAAGTTTTCGGCAATAACTCCTACCGGTTAAAAAAAAGCAACGCATATATTAATACCCGAAAATCAATTACAAATTGATCTAAAAGTAAACAGCCAAACTAACAATGTCTTCCATTTGTATTCTTTATTATTTATTTTCTTTTCAAAATAACATTCTGTCAGGTTTTTATATAGTCTAACATTAATATTTAATTCTACGTACGCTCTTTGAAACCTGTCATGATTTTATGTTAGTGCATTAATATTTTCTATTGTAGCATAACTCACAATAAGTACTATATTGATCTGCACGAAAAGTAAATAAGATATTTACTTAATAAACATGGATGGATTCCGCTACCATTTACCAAAAACATGACACTGAGTAACAAATACATAAAGGTTGGTTTTGTAATTCATTCTTCACAATAGAAATGTATATTGATGTATTCGGAAGAAAATGTCATGTTATCCATAAAAAGTAGCAATAACCAGAACCTTTAGAGCGTCGAAGAGAATGACTTGAAATACATGTCCCGGCTCTCTGTCCTGTGAGATAAAATTCGTCTGCCTCTATTTTACCTTAGTTACATTTGATAAATGATCGGTAATGCATCAGTCCAGTACTGGAAATCTCTCCGGAGGACGTGTATGTGTGTGAGTATCTTGTCTGTCTGTATGTCTGTATGTATGTATACATGTATGCATGTGTGGTTGTTTGGTTGTATGTGCATATATATTTCAGGAGCTGATAGTTGAAGAGAAGCTGTGTGCGGCCACTTAGAATAAAGCACTCGAAGATGGCTGAAGATGAGAGTCAATATACATACATAAAAAGATACATATATGCATATGTGTTTGTGTGCGTATGAGTATATATATATATAT
>NC_068988.1:48263813-48268005 GCF_001194135.2 Octopus bimaculoides | reverse complement strand
TATATATATATATATATAGAGAGAGAGAGAGAGAGAGAGAGAGAGAGAACAAATAAATGTATCCAATATAAGCAAGTCTAAGCTTAACAGCTGTAACATGCTACTGGGGTCAACTAATGTATTGGTGTAGACGACTTAATTTTTTCATTTGGCTGTTTTCAGTTCTAAAATAATTTGTCTATAAAATTCCTTCCGAGATTTTCCTTTTCCTTTCATGTTGTACGATGTCGATTACATTGATTCTTAAGTAATTGAAATTTTCGAACTTCTGTTACGCGTTCTTAAGTAATGTTTCTGTCTTCGAGATTACCTTCCTCAGCTTTTCTGATAATTTGTATCTCTTGCCAGTTCCTTTCGTATTTATGTGTATTTTCTGTAGCAGTGTTTCTGCTTTTTTTGTCATCTGCAACGTATAACTTGAAGTATGAATGATTACACTGTGTAACGAAATTTTTTGTTTTTTTCTGTGGTCAGTGTTATTCCCTATTTGCTTCTATTTAGAAATTATACGAAATGACTACTATTCCCTTCAAACTTTGCTTTTGTAACCTGGACATCATTCTCTTGAAGCTGATCTATTTTCCATTATATTTCACACAGATTCATCGCTGAAGTTATAAAGCAGAAATATCATTATAGAAAAAATTCTTCTCAATACCACGGATATGCTTGTCATTTGCTTGATCTTAACCACTTGAGCATGTCCCTTAGTGGCTGACAATATGTGCATCTCTGATCATGAGCAGAAAGAGTGAGCGAGCATCATAGCCATGTGTTGAGAGGAATTCTTTGGGGTTTGAATAATTCACCTTTGGAAACATGGGTGTTTTGCTCAACATCGTTAAACAAGCCTTATTCAGGGACCTTTTGAGCGGGATGGGCTACTCGACCTGAAGAAAATTCTAACTGTGCCAAACCTGCGAGGTCATGCGCTGTTTGTCTTTATATGAGATCACCATGTCGCGCACATATGGGTGTGATGCATGTGCCTGGTGTACCCTTATCAGACGGGTAGTCATGATGGGTATAATGGGCTTCGTATATTTTACCCAATTGTCACTTTGATGGTATGCAATGCTCTCTCAATCAATAATAATAATAATAATAATAATAATAATAATAATAATAATAATAATAATAATAATAGGAAAGTATCGGGGGAGCATCATAGCTATGTGTTGAGAGGGATTCGTTGAGGTTTGAATAAATGTAGCAAAAGCAAAGTTTGAACGAAATATTATCCGTTTTTCATACTTTCTACGGGTAAGCAAATAGGAAATACCAGCTGGTATCCAAGGACAAAAATCATGTTACACAGTGTTATCCGTGCATTGCATTTGCATCCGGGTCAAACATGGTGTAGCATATTGGCTCAATTTGCAAGCGTCAGGTACTGATAGCAGAATAGATTAGATTATTGATCTTTTCAGTTCTTATGTAATGGCCGCGTTTTCCTGGCCATAGCGTTCATCTGCTGCCAACTCTTCGTGTTGTAACAGTCCAGATGCACTTTCAAAGAAAACCTGAGCATGTTTAGAAACCACAACATTTTGAGAGATTGCTGGATTCTTGCCAGGACGTGTTAGGCAGAGACTGTACGGGTGTGTGTGCATAGATGACCATTTCTGTTCTTGGCTGGTCGGCTTTATCCATTGCGTGCATTATTCCACGATTTCCTTGTCAACGTCCACACTCGCTCAGAGTAAAACAGTTTCCGCTTCTTTGCAACATGTCTAGGAAGTAACAAAAACAATATTTTACTTTTTATAACGAGTTTCACCTTAAGTAGTTCGACTGACATATCTGATGTATGTAATATCAGATGAAGTGCTAATAAAAGTTGTAACACCTTCTAACACGTGGATGATGCCGTCCTCATTTCGAACTGCAATTGGTTTATGTTTACGCAGATTATATCGCTTTTCAATACGCGTTAACGATCCTCACTCATGTGTTATCTATTCACAACGTAGACATCTTATACCAAATCTACAGAAACACGTCGGAAACGTCCTTCACGAAGATGATGCCAATCTTGTCACCTTCAAATGACTGCCCCCATATTTGGCTCAATGTTGCAGCTACAAAAACAAACAACCTAAACAACATCCAAAGAATGCCTGCTCAACTGTTTGGCAATAAATCGCCCTCAGATACATCCAACTTCTGACCCATAAACGTAGTGTCTTCTCTTAACATGTTCTATTGTATCTGTATTCTCCTGATGCCACTTTTACACAGCATTCACAGCTTCTCAACTTAGTCATCTTGCATTTACTTGTCATATTACGACCAACTCCGAAGCACCGGAGTAACCATGATACCAAAGCAGTTCTCCTCAGAACGTCAGATTTTTAATATCTTTCCTGGCACATATTCCTCTAAAGGCAACGCTTTACAACTTTTCAGGTAAAGCGCTAATAGTACTGTTATACCGGCCTTAGAAGATGAGCAAAAACCACCGGCTCATCTTAGGTTCTAGCAGACCATAGAAATAATGAAAATTGATTATAGATGGTTATATAATAATATATAAGGATATACATACGCACACATATATGTGTGCGTGTATGTGTGTATGCTTGCATGTACATATGTGTGTGTGTGTGTGCGTATATGTATGCGTGTGTCTAAAATATATGTAAATGTAAATATAAATATATATATTATTTATGCGTATGCGTGTGTGTATGTGTGTATGTATATATATATATATATATATAGATTAATAAATGAAGGTGCAAAATAACACCTACAATTGCTAGAAATGAGAGCTAAAATTTAACTCGAATAGCCACACAAAAGCAACTAACCTCATGAAATATTTGGGACTGTGAGCAGCAAGCCACAACATCTTTCTTTAGAGAGATACACTCGCAGAATGAAGTAGTTTGATAAGACCTTATCCCATTATTTCGAACTTTGATCAATACGATCTCGTTTCTCGTCAGAGGTTTCTACAATTACTCCGGAAAAACAACCGCTGAAAAGCCAGAGCTAACATTCAAATCGGTTAACGTATATAGTAACATACAATATATTAATAAATTAATATTTTATCATAATATCTTATAGCACCGAGCTGGCAGAGACGTTAGCATGCTGGACGAAATGCTTAGCGGTATTTCCTCTGCCTTTACGTTCTGAGTTCAAATTCCGCCGAATTCGACTTTACCTTTCATCCTTTCAGGGTCGATAAATTAAGTACTAGTTGTGCAGTGGGGTCGGTCTAATCGACTGGTCCCCTCCCCCCAAATTTCGAGCTTTGTGCCTAAAGTAGAAAAGAATACTTTATATATAAATTTATATATATACGAATATATACACTCATATCAATGAATATATTTCTAATATTCACATACACATATTGACATACATGCGTACAGAATGCATACGTACATATATTGGCATGCAAACATTTATTGTAATTCATAAATTCAAAGACATGTATACAATATATACGCATGCGTATGCCTATATGGCAGCGTCTACATCATTATTGATAGACAAGAGTCCCAGACAGTAGCAATATCAGTAGCTTATATACTCTATTCATCTTTGTTATTACATTCCCAATAAAACTATTTAAAATTTGTTTACTTGGTATTTGAAAGATAAGGGAAAGCAGTAAATATTGTTGGTAGAATGGAATTAAAGGCTCTCAAACTCTGATCATAGAAAGATAGATATACAAATACATGTAGACATACATATATATAGGAAAGCACAAGAGTATCGTAATGTTCTCTCACACAAAAATCACACACAAACACTCGCTGAATAAGAGTCTGATGCATATATATTCCTGCCCCTTCGTAAACGTTGCAATCTATACAGTCTATGCTTTGTATATACATAACAATATAGATATATGGTTTCAAAGAGCCCGTCAGTGTTCGCCGGCTCACCTAGAATGTGTGTATGTGCATATGTTTATATGCGTGCATACACACACACATACACACACACACACACACACACACACACACACACACACACACTCACTCACACATGCACACACGAATATATGAATATCATGAATGTACGTACGTGCACATTTATGTATAGTTAAACACAGAAATTCACATAGATAAGTATGTAGCTATATGTGTGACTTTATACATATATGCATAAATTTCTATGCGACTTTGTGTTTAACTATACATATATACGTACAGAGCAACATATATAT
>NC_068988.1:48261297-48263791 GCF_001194135.2 Octopus bimaculoides | reverse complement strand
TATATATATATATATATATATATATATATATATATATATATATATATATATGTATACACAATATGTATGCATATAGATATTTATATGTATATATAGATGTATATATACATCCATACATATATCCATACATACATACCGCTGACATCTATTATATATTTTATGACATCTATTCTTTGCGTAATGTCTGCCAAAGTTATTGTCGATATACCATTCTTGTTTATATTCTGTTACTTTAAGTTCTATTTAGGAATTCTTGTCTTTTGTAGTTTTAATATCCTCCTAAAATGTCTTCAACAATTTTTCCTTCCTGTTTTGTTATCTTTCACTACACATTCTTTATACAACACTGGATATACAGTTCACTGGGAGAGCATAGTCTCCAGCTGATATGACTCTGGCTAGCTTGTTAAAATTCTTTGTAAGATACTCTTTTTTTTCTTTCAAATAGTCATTGTTCAATTTTTGCCAGAAAATTCAGTATCGGTTACTAAAGCTATATAGAAAGAAAGGAAGAATGAAAGAAAAAAATATAAAAAAAACAAGAAGTAAGAAAAGGAGAAGTATAATAATATTGTGATTTAGTAGAAAGCTTCCCAAATTCGAAAGTGAAAGTAGACTGGCTAAAAATAAAACAAAATTATGTCAATAGAAAATTTAGTGGTTGTTACCTATGATTTCACGACATGATTTTCTTTAAAAATATTTGTTTTGGTTTACACTGTTGTATCTCTGTCAAGGGTTTCTACGAATTTCTATTGCTGCACTAAAATGTTGATTATGATGCTAGAGATGTTTTCATTATGACGCTGTTATTGTTATGATGTAGGTGTTGATGTTGAATATAGTTTTATGATGTTTGTGCTAATGTTTTGATGGTGTTGGCGTTGATGGTA
Source organism: Octopus bimaculoides (assembly GCF_001194135.2). Taxonomy (NCBI): domain Eukaryota; kingdom Metazoa; phylum Mollusca; class Cephalopoda; order Octopoda; family Octopodidae; genus Octopus; species Octopus bimaculoides. Next base: position 48,262,898 of record NC_068988.1, on the reverse strand, counting down.
TAACGTCTTTGTTGTTGGTCATTATAATACTGGTATTGGAGTCGTTAAAATATTGGTTTTGGAGTTGTTATGTCATTGATGTTGTGGTTGTCGTTGCTGTTGTTGTTGTTATGTGTCTGATGTTGATGTTGTTACAGCGATGTTGTTCATTAATTGTTGATCTTTTTATGATATTGAAGTTCATGGGGGTATGCTGATAGTGTTGAAAATAATCGGTGTTGATGCTATGTATTTGTTGTTGAGGTTGTGCTGAAGAAGAAGAAGAAGAAGAAGAAGGAGGAGGAGGAGGAGGAGGAGGAGAAGGAGAAGAAGGAGAAAGAGAGTAGAAGAAAGAGAAGAGGAACAGGGAGAGAGAAAGAAGAAGAAGGAGAAGAAGAAGAAGAAGAAGAAGAAGAAGAAGAAGAAGAAGAAGAAGAAGAAGAAAAAGGAGGAGGAGGAGGAGGAGGAGAAGAAGAAGAAGAAGAAGAAGAAGAAGAAGAAGAAGAAGAAGAAGAAGAAGAAGAGGAGGAAGAAGAAGATGAAGAAGAAGAAGAAGAAGAAGAAGAAGAAGAAGAAGAAGAAGAGGCGCTGCTTCTGCTGTTGACAAGGATGATGAAAGAAACCCTGTGAGTCGCCCATTACCTTTTCTTTTCAGACGATCCAATGATTCCTTCCAACTATTCCAATAACAGGGAGTAATTTTTACGGAGATTGGCGATTGCTAAACTGTTTAGAGAAGTAAGTAAGGACTATAGGAAAATATGTCTATACATATATTAGTGATAATAATGAAGATGATGGTGGCAATAATGACAAACTTCTTTTTACTGATGACAGCGTGACTTCTACAATGCCTCAAGAACGGTAGCAGGAAAGGAAGAAGCTAGGCATGATACAGTGACGCAACTGTTTGAAACCAGGGACCAGTGTATATTGTTTAACAGGGAAACAGTTTAAATTTAATATGACCGAAACAGAAACTGATGTCCCGATAGACTTACATTCAGTGACCTTCGAGCAGATTTCTCTTACAAGGATTAAAGCCAACTAACAGCTCTTGTAGAAAGCACTTTTCAAGGTTCTCTGCATTAGGATCGAACCTAAGACCACATGGATCTGAAGCAATCGTTTTAAGTACACAGTGGCTCTGATACTCGGTGCCATGATGCGAACTTTCTCTGGTTTTCAGAGACGAAGACGCTAATAATGTATAACATAAAAAGAATATTGATATATGCATATATCGTTATATTTACATGAATATGTCTATATGCCTATCATACATGTATGTGCTAGGTCAGACGCTCACTATACTAGTTGATCTCTCTCTCTCCTCCCTTGACATTATCAACATTATCAGTCTCTTATTTTAACTACAAACTTACTTGGTCGACTCTTTGGCTTCTGTACAATCTAATTGCACTATTTCCTCCATTTATTTTTCTTCTGATTTTATCATATCAATTATCTTCCTTTATTTTCTCTCATACCTTCCTTCTATCGTTGCATATATATATACATATACATAAGCACATTATTTATGTGTGTGTGTGTGTGTGTGTGTGTGTGTGTGTGTGTGTCTGTGTGTGTATCTATCGACCAATGTATATATGTGTATATAT
>NC_068988.1:48254461-48261200 GCF_001194135.2 Octopus bimaculoides | reverse complement strand
ATATATATACGTACATATATATATGTATATATATATGTATATATATATATATATATATGTATGCATATGTGTGTGTGAGTGTGTGTATGTGAGTGTGTGCGTGTGAGTGTGTGTGTGTGTGTGTGTGCGTGTGTGTGTATCCATCGATCAATGTATACAAGCATGCATACGTTCATCTATCTGTCTGCCTTCATGAATGAATCGGTATATATTGGAGTGAGCCTTTGTGTGTATACATTTATGTGCATACGTGTGTTTGTATTTGTGCGTGCATGTGTGTGTATGTGTGTGTGTGTGTATGCATGTATGCATGTATGTATCTAGGCATAAATAGATTAGCATTATGAAGGAAATATGTAAAATGTATACATATGCATGTAGGTGTTTATATAAACACACGCATTTCTTGAAACGTACGCATGTTATACATCAATACTTTATTTCTCATTCTCCCGCCCAGTTCCCACTAGTATCTACATTAAACAAACACCTTACAAGTGTCTCGATAGCTACCTTTCCTCACAAGACAATCCATCCTAAATCAACAACAACAATAACAACAACAACAACAACAAACAAGCAACAACGTCACGAAGAAAAAAAACAGTACGACAATCATCGATAACAACAATATCATTACCACCAAAATTCCTTCGCCCTTACCTCACCCCACGGGAGAAAACTACATGATAAACACAACAATACGATTATTAACAATAACAGTAACAACAGAACTATAAATATAAGGGCATTAGCAACATTTTCTGCTGCTGCTACTCCTCCTCCACCACCACCACCACCTACTACTACTACTACTACTACTACTACTACTACTACTACTACTACTGCTGCTGCTGCTGCTACGAAAGTAAGAAAATAAGAACAGTACCGATATAACAACACCTACAACAACAACATCTGCTATAGCAATCACAACTTCCAAAAACAAAAACAAAATCTGCATTAACAATAGCAACGATAGCAACAACAACAACAATTTCTTCTACTGCAGCGAAAGCGTCTACTGCAACCACACCACCAGATACAACAATTTCAACACCACCACTACCACCAAGACAACAATCAGAATAACAACAAAAACAAAAGTCAGAATATCATCCATGTATCGGTAGGATAACAGAGAATGTCTTTTCTTTGATATTTCTACAGCAAATAAAATATATTGGCGTGTTTGACTTCAGCGAAGCATATGAAATGCTTGACAATCTTTCATCTTTGATCAATACACTCTGATTATACGGAAACTGTTAGTTTGTCTTAGTTGCACAACCGTGAAAGAAGAGTTCAAATCCATCATCAAGAAGATATTCATTTTTTTAATTTTTTTATTCAAAAACATTTATTGATCCTTAGATAGCATATAGAGACATGATGGCATTATATGGGAAAGATAGGTATATTAATGCTTGCTCGCACGTCATGGGTTCAAATGTTCCGTAGTCATTGCTTTATGCGTTGAGGTAGAATTTCTTATCCTACAATACTCCCGGTCACCTTAGCTGCTTGTAAGAATAGCTAATTTCTCATACCTAGCAATGTTGCCTGTTATTGAAAATTATCCTCTCCCAAGCGTGACTTATTTCTTATACTTTATTAGTTTCCATTTTTATTTATATATTTGCGTATGTTATTAATTAATCTGGATAAAGTGACAGTGCTTTTGACCTTTGCAGCCATCCGAGGATAGTGAGAACGATATCGTTAATTCTTCGCTTAAACTAAGGCAGATCGACTATTGCGAGAAGTCACGTGTAGTAAAGATATTCCTAGGAGTCCTGAATGTGCGAAGAGGCGGAAATACTAGTGTATCAACAGTGCCTGAGTGTAGCTGACATGACACCAGTTGTCCTCGAGAAGCAGAGGCCATTGTAGCTGTTGTAAAGACAAGCAGAGTGAGGAAAGAGCGCGGAGATGAGTTGCGTATATGTCAGTGACTTTATACCACTGTCATACACCGTGGGGTTTTTTTCTGTATTCTGGAGTGTCTGTGTGAGTAGGAGTGACATCAAGTAGAAGTGAAAGCAATTTTCCATTACGGAGGGAGCTTGCTGAGGTTAATAGTTGGTAGTTGAGAAACTATTGTTTTACGTTTCTTAAGAGAAAGGCCTGTAAAACTAAAGCCCATACTTGTGTTACTTTGATACAGCACAATATTTTACATTACGTCAATACACTAACCAAATATAGGGGATAAATATATAATACATAGCATTACGTATGTTAAAATTATAGCTATGTGTCACATGCCTACTATCTGCCATGGAACGTCAATCAACATGGTTCTTAAACTTATTTGATACCAACTTGAAAGCTGATTGAATTATACAAAGCTGTTTGCTCAAATTGTTTATAATCACGTTAAAAACACCCAGCTTGACTCAATGAGTCCTTGTATAAAATCCTAATGAAAACTTACTTATTGTATTGGGTTTCTTGAAATACTTGCTTATTTCAAAATAAGCAGTGTATTTCATAAGAAATATAGTCAATTAATTAAAAGTTCTTTGGGTGTTAAGAAGTATTTTCACTTATAGAGACCAAATCGACAAAAGTGGCAGAAAACCCGCACGTAAATCAGTAGATCATATAATTTCACTAGTAGTGTTGAATTTGTAGCCGCTCTCACACGGCTCAGTCAACATAGCTGTAAATATTTACCACAAAACAGGATAAATGTAAAATTGACAAAGATATCAGTAGCTTATATGACTGATTTCTATTTTTCGTTTGCGTATAATCAGAAATAAACAAAAACAACTTGTATGACTATCATGAAATCCAGAATGTGTTTAATTAGTTTCACATTCAAAACAGTTAATAGAAAATATGATTGACGCATATTTGAGTGCTGATTTAAGCAACTGAAATATGTATTCATATCATTTTTAATGAAACCTTTTCAGCTTAATATTGGTCTTCAACAACAAATAATTTTATGTCAGAACATTAAGTTTCGCACGTTATCGTTTACTACATACCATTAAAACACACTTCATTCTGCAGGAATATTGATTTTTCATATTTGCACATGGCCTCTAATAGTACATAGTTGATTAAATTTAACACCAGGAAATATACAGCATCAATTTTATCGAACTCTGAATGATGATAAAGGTTTAGGTGATCCTAAGTGGCATTTGAACTTGGAACAAAGTTTAACGAATCTGAATATTGTAGTGCATTTAGGCAAACACCCCACCGTTCCTACCAACTCCCCACAACTTCATGCTGTAAGAATATTGAAATGGAAAGATGAATGTAAAGAAATTAGAAACGTCCAGCACAATAAACTAGACACTAGTTGGACATAAAAGCTTATTAATGCTCTTTGTTAGTCAATATAGAAAAGCAGCGGAAACATAATTGCTAGGTCAGTAAACCTAATGGAAATATAGATTAGTGTGCATGTTATTATTGAGTTTTATTTAGCACAAAATCTCGGTTAATGTATGCCTGCTTCATTATATTTTGGCAATGGAAACAGGTTTTTAGTGAAGCATTTGGTTCCCGGTTGTAATTCTCCACAACTTAAATGTTTGAATATTGGAATATCTTTCTGGTTTAGAAGATAGAGTGTATTCTGATATGTAATTGGATAAAGCATGGTAACATTGGCTTCTATGAACTGTCATGCTTCATTGATTAAAGTGCATGACTGAAAATTGAAAGGTCATCAAATCGAACGCTGCTCAGGCTGGCATGTTATGTCATTGGATGGTCAATGCTCTTTAATTTCTCACTTCTAACCATAGCCTGCTTATTCATTCATTCAATCAGGCATTTTTTTGTTGTGCCAATTTAATCAATTGCAACACATATATAAGGATGCTGGTGGTTTGGTAGATCTGGTGTATTTGAGTAGGGTGACTGTTGATTAATCTCGTTTTCAGCTGGCTCTTTCATCATAAATACTTGTGCAAGTTGCATTACATCTGAAAAGTTGTAATCTATTACAGGTGAGATGTGGTAGATCCTTTAGCTAAGCTTTCATGTTAAGCATTTTAAAAACACTTCAAAGAAAAATGTTTCCTAAACGCCAAAGAGAATTTAAGGACCAGTGTATGATTCTTTTTTGACATTATTAAGCCTGAAAGTTAAATATTTTCCTGGAGTGGACATGACACTAGTTAAATTGCCAGATTATCTAGTACTTATTCTCGAAAACTAGACGAGTTGAGGTGTTGTAAACGTAACTGTCCTGATGTCACAGACAACACGACGCTTGCAACAAATCTAAACTCAACAACTTTGAACTGACAGTGAAGTATGGTATCCAAACAAATATTTTTGGATTTATGGTTGAAAAATATCACTTTCTCCTTCAGTATAATGCAAGATATTTGTTTCGAATTTTTAGTACCAACCTGATTGCACAACATTCCTCCTGTTTTTAATGATACCTTTGGACAGCAATTTAAATTGAAACCATTGACATTTGTGTGGGAATTACATCAAAAGCATTCTAGTTACGACTCCTCTCAGAAATTTTCTGTACTCTAGGCTTACTCTATATTTTAACTTTATTTATCTATTCTAACAAACTACAATAATTGATAAATCCATTGTTAATTAAATGGAGTCTGAATGAAGGGAATGACATTATATCGACAGAAAGCAATTGTTTCTAACTTATATAAAAAAATAAAAGTTTTGCAAGAAGTTACTCGAACAATTCGGCTCGGCACAGAACGTAGTGTCACAAGAAATCGCTCAGGCATATTTTGTAACACACACACACACACACATGTATGTATGTATGTATGTATGTATGTATGTATGTATTATGTATGTATTATGTATGTATGTGTGCATGTATGTATGTATGTATGCATGCATGTATATATTACTGCCGCAATATAATTCATCCGGTAAATTTGGCTGCCAAAAACGGTACTTCGTCGAAGAGAGTTTTTTTTCTTCTGCTTTACACTATAATGCCAGAACTATGTACCATTCCTACTGACGCCTTAGATACATTCTACTTGATAGACTTGACCCATGTTTATACCAAGCTGCGACATACTAAATCACAGAAGAAGGCAAAGAAGACAAAAGGTGTGTGAATTGTGGAAAAGAAATCTATCAGGGAATTGATCTGAACGTTTGTGGTGGTCAACGTTTCTGGGATCAATTCTGTCTCAGAAAACCGAGCAATCAGGTGATGAGCCAGAAACTATTTTTGTTTAGTCATCAAATTAGGTTCGTAGTGTATGATTACATTAAATTGTAAGACTAGTTCGAGATTATAACATTATAATGTTATAATGTTGTCGATGATGGTGGTGGCTTCCCGGGGTTAAGTGGCATTCATTTCTTGGAATTTCAGCCGTTTAGAAATCACATTCCATTGATATCAAATGCATGAGAGGAAGGAAGAAGTGATATTAAAATTCCATAAATTAAAATAAACAGGTGCTGACCTTTCTCTGTTGACATGACCGAAAACCATGGAATGGAATTTAGATTTACAATGACATAAATCAATATGGAACCCAAATGATGTCATAGTTTGTCCCTGTTATTCTGCAGAATCTGAATATTAAGATAAATTACACCCACACCCTATCATAGATTAATTTCTCTTCTTTCTCGCTCAAGATACTATTTTCAAGTCATGATATTTTTTACAATTCTTATTTCTAGATATAATTCAATTTTGCTATTATTGTTATTTGGCAGGCAACGAGCTAGCAGGATCGTTAGCACTCTGGGAAAAATGTTAAGCCGCATTTCATCCGACCTTACGATCTGAGTTCAAATTCCGCCGTGGTTGACTTTGCCTTTCATACTCTTGGGATCGATAAAAAGGTACCAGTTGGGTACTGACGTCAATGTAATCGACTTACCTCCATACTTACCTCCTTCACCAAATTTTCAGGCCTCGTGACTTTAATACAAAGGATTATTATTGTTACTTGGAAAGCGGAGATCTAGCAGAATCGTTACCGCACCAAACAAAATGTTTGACAGTATTCTAAATTTAAATTCTACCGATACCGACTTACCCGTTCATCCTTTCGTGTTTGTTGAATTAAATACCAGTCAAAGACTGGGATCAATGTAATCGACTAGCCCGCCCAGCATAAGAAAAATCCAGGCATTGTGTCTACTATAGAAAAGATTACTATTGTTGTTTGGTTTTACAGAATTGTCGAATCATTCGACAATAAATGCCTGTTACTTGATGAAGATCAGAAAGTTTACATGAGAACAGATTCCGTCGTTGGCTCCTGGTGTATCTGTTGTGGTCTTCATCATCACTATCGACGCCGCCATCATCATCATCATCATCATCATCATCATTATCATCATCATCATCATCATCATCATCAACATCATCATCGTCGTCGTCGTCGTCCTCGTCTTCATCATCATCATCGCCATCATTATCATTACCATTACCTTCGTAATCATCGACATCGTCGATGTCCTTGTCCCCGTCGTTTAATGGTTTGCTCCTCCATACAGACATTAGTTGGGTGGAAGCTTTTACGAGCACGTTTTTCTTTAGCCCAGGTAACATTCTTGAAACTTCCCCTTACAATCACTTCGTACGCTATACAGTGATACGTTGAAGTTAATATAAAATCCTGGTTACAAGTGTTATTGGTTGGTATATACGATATTGTATGTACTAGAAAATTAGATTATCAACAGAGCATGGGTTTTATATACATATACACACACACACACACACACACACACACATATATATATG
>NC_068988.1:48253831-48254222 GCF_001194135.2 Octopus bimaculoides | reverse complement strand
TATATATATATATATATGTATATGCATGTATATATATAGATTCAGGTGAATATGGTACTTAAGTTTAGACACCAGAATTTAGGATGGTATTATACATACAGTTACAAAATTAGGTGATTAAAATCAAAATAAGCTACAAGGATATCCAGAGGTAATGCAGTATGATCGTTTCATGCGACTCCATCTAATTGAATAATGTAAACATTACATCAGATATAATATGTAGAGCATTCTTCAGCTGCAAAAAGACAGACATTTAGAAATTTAATGAAATAAAATTTGAACAGAAGTACATATTTTTATAATTAAATCTAAATGCTCCAAGTAGAAAGGAGGAATACAAAAAAACATTTTGACTTAGCCAGACCATATAGACTATATATATATATAT
>NC_068988.1:48248259-48250759 GCF_001194135.2 Octopus bimaculoides | reverse complement strand
CAATCAGATACGCATATGTACATTCACATTCATATGCAAGTATACATGTGTGTATGTGTTACAGTGTATTGTTTGTATATGTGTTTCTGCCTCTGTGTGTGCGTGTGTGAAGTGTGTGTGTGTGTGTGAAGTGTGTGTGTGAAGTGTGTGTGTGTGAGTGTGTGTGTGTGCGTGTGTGTGTGTGTGTGTGTGTGTGTGTGTGTGTGTGTGTGTGACCAAGGGAAATTCATAGAAATTCATATTGAGTGACTTGCAAACGAAAGTGTGGACCGTGAAACTGAGACATGAAGAATGCCGACACGAAATCTGGGAGATAACAGGGTCTTTTGTTCTTCGACTCTGAAACAATTACAGTGCTAGCTATGTATGATTGGATGTGGCAAATGAATTGATAGATAGATGAATAAAATGAATAGATGAATAAATTGATAAATATGAAAATAAATAAGAGAAAGGAGAAAATAATCGTTCATGGCTGGATAAAATGACAATTGTGTCTAGAATGTTTGATGGATCTTGAAGAAGAAAAAGGGTAAAAAACGATGATGGTGATGATGACAATGCTGATGATAGTGGTGGTGGCGGTGGCGACACTAGTGTTGGTGGGGACGGTGGTGTTGATGCGTATATGCGCTGTATGTGAGTAAGTGTGTGTAAGTGGGTGCATAGCGATGAATTTAAAGCCAAAAAGCGAAGATAGCTAGTCATGGTCTGAATGACTAAAATCTAAGTTCAATAAAATGTTCTTTTCGAAATACGTATAATGTTAGGGGTCCATGTGCAAAAGAGAGGTATAACGAAGATGATAAGAGAATTTCAATGATTTGAGAAGGGCTTTTGATTTTCAGGAGACTAGAGAGATAGAATGGCTGGGGGAAGAGAGAAGATAGAAGCAGAAAGTAGAAGACGAAAAGGCAAAGCGGAGGAGGGGTGAACGAGACAATCTAATAATGAATAAGTCTGATGATGGAGCGAGATGTAGAAGTGAAAATATGTCAGATGAAATACAGAAGATGGAAGAAAGGAGACAATAATGAGAAAAGGGAGAATTGGAGATAAAAACGGATAATTGAAAAAGATTGATATGGCGAGGGCAAGACAATGAGGTCGGAAAGATGAAACTGAAGAGGGTGACAATAAAATATTAATACAAGAAGATGGTGTCAGAAGGGAAGCAGGAAGAGGAAGATAGAAGTTGGGGGACAGAACTGATTGAAGAAACGAACATTAGATAAAGAATACAAGAAAATGGAAGGAACTCGTAAATTCTTTATCTAAAGACTAGTATTAATATTTTCCAGTTGTATCGTCTGAATTTACGTTCTGAGTTCGCACTTCACTGAGGTTGAATTTGCCTTTCATTCTTTCGGATTGATAAAATAAGTTTCAGTTGAGCACTGGGGTCGATCTAATCGATTTATCCCCCTCCTCAAAATTGCTGGCATTGTTCCAAAATTTGAAGCCTGTATTTTTTAGTTGTATCGTCCGTCATTATCCTCTGAGTTCAAATTCCACCAAGGTTGATTTTGCTTTTCATTCTTTCGGGGTCAATAGAATAAGTACCAGTTCAACACTGGGGTTGATGTTATCGACTTACAACCTATCCCAAACTTGCTGGTCTTGTGCCAAAATTTGAAACCAATAATTTTCTAGTTGTTCTCTATTGGCATATTTAATAATGGATTCTAAAGTAGTAACAAATAGCTATGAGCACTGCTATCCTACTGAGCCGCAACTATTGAAAATAACACCATTAAAAGGTGAAGTTTAGGTCTATTTCTTGATATTCTATCGATATTAATTGGTAGAATAAAAGGTTTCAAACTCTTAGCCACACTAAATCAAGACTTTCAAATGTGCTCTATAATTATTTCACATCTAAACTTAGTACTATAATGTCATTGCAATCACTGGCCCACAATCTTCGTACCAAGTCATCTAAGGCTTCAGCTGTACATCCGCTTATGTCACATGCTGTATCACTTCTAAGCCCTATAGTACCTCCTGCAGTGCCCTCTTGTTAAACAGTTCGTCGCCTGGAGAATTGCTTTCGAGAGAAACTTCCTCGTGTTCTGAAATGTATTCTATACCAACGCATCACCTGCCATTTCAGTACAACTAACCGTTTTATTAACTGCCTTTCCGTATCAAAACTTTTCCCCCTCCATGGGATATCATCCTCTAGACAGCATAAACACACAAAATCTTATGCTCCGCCCCAGAATACCATGTCCCTAAGTCTAACTGAGAGTTTCCTCTGATTTTCTTCTAAACCATTCCTCATTTTATGTATGAATGTTTTGCTAATTACTTTCATTAAAATACGTTTACCTTTATTTTATTTTACGTTTCATATATTTGCTACAGTCATATTCAGTTTCATTTTTATCATACATCTTATATTAATGTTTAATGTGTGTGCACAAATAAAGACATGGATGTTAGTATTATAGTTTTCATTGTCCATGTCTATGTGTTACCCCATATATATATATATATA
>NC_068988.1:48244183-48247938 GCF_001194135.2 Octopus bimaculoides | reverse complement strand
ATATATATATATAAATATATATATATATATAGACATGTATGTATTCCTACTATACATGTGTGCGGTTATCTGCTATCTCCTAAAGTGTATATATGTGTGTTTGCTCGCGCACGTGTGTGTATGAATACAGTACATGTAAATTTCCTATTGCAGCCACTAGCCTGTACAACAACACTTTCTTGGTTTCTAATTCTCTGATTTTGTTGCATTTAACCTCTTTCCACCTCATTCTTCCCCAAATCCTCTTTCCCCCTCTGTTTTCTATCAATGTTCTCTCTTTAATCATTCCTCTTCTCTTCATTCACTAACCCTTCTCACACACTCACTCAATCTCTCTTCCTCCCTCTCTCTCTCTCTCTCTCTCTCTCTCTCTCTCTCTCTCTCTCTCTCTCTCTCTTGCCACTTTTCTCTCACGACTTCTACGCTCTTCAATATATATTACTACTATCATTTCCTGACAAAATTGGTGCCCAGTGCTAAATTGGATTCAGAATGAAGTAAAACGTTTTTTTTTTCTTTCTCCATGAAGAAACACTATGTCCGAAATGTCGTGTGTGCCTTTTCCAAATCGCATACAAACTAAAAAACAATTTTAATTTCAAAATTTACCATTAAATGCTAATATTGCCGACGGACAGGTATTTATAATATAGTCTTGCCTGATTTTCTTGTGTATCTGTGTGTTGGACTGGATTGTCTGTAGTCTGCCCCCTGCTCGATGAATGCCTCCGCTTGTTTTTAACCAAAAGATCATACTATTTTGATGAGCTTAATCTGTCACACTGGTATAACATGGGTTGGCAGCGGGGTTCAGTTTTTATACTTTTATACAGGAGTAGTTACATAGACTCCAGTATCTTACTGGTACTTATTTTATTTTATCGACTCCAAAAGGATGAAAGGCAAAGTCGACCCGACGGAATTTAGACTCAAAACATAACGACGAACGAAATATTGCTAAGCATTTCGCAAAGGACTGCTAACGATTTGGCCAGCATGGATATGCATATACATATATATTCATATAGTCATATAAACTAGGTGGAGGTGAAAAGTTCCTTGCTTTGGGTAAAGGTAAATACAGAGGGATGAGTAATGATATATTTCTCTCTCAGGTTCACACACTTATTGTAGTGGTCCTTCAATGTTTCTAGGTCCTGTAAAAGAACTCAGAATGTTGGGTCTCCAACCAGACCTTTCGTGACATCCTCAAAGCCAGGAACTTTTCAGTATACCCTCGTGTTGTACAAAACCCACCTTATTTTGCAGCAGGTGCTGTCAGTTTAATTTGTGGCAATGTGATAAGGATTCTACGTTTCCGTTTTCAAGCACGAACTAGGTGGGTATTACGAAATCAGTGATCCAAATGTCAAAACTTCTGATGCTAACGTTTTTTTAGAAATTTGTGAGGTAATGCATGATCCACTTTTTCAAATGTTAAGGTGTAATTATTGTATACACAATCGACCATTAAACAAAATCGCTACTTTTCAGAATTCAGATGTGTTGCAGACGCTGTTCTACCTTTTGCTAAACGCTTTTGTCGATCTAATTAGTTTATTACTTTTGTAAGTATGATCTTCTTCGAAAGTTATTACAGGTCAAATGCAAAACGGATTTGAAGCGTTTCTTACCTACACCTACCTTCGTAAATTCCAATTATTATTACCTATTTCAGCATTTTTGCAATTGTCCAGTATCTAACAATCAAGTCAGAATTTATAGGGTTTCATAAGCAGGGGTTTAACTTTCACGTGTGAGTTTCAACAGCTTTCTAGCTAGCTTTGAGAGGATCAACTTTCAGGAAAAGAGATTTGCGCGATTTATTGATTTTAGTCGGAAAATAATTTCTGAGATTACACAGTAAAACATCAACGATTTTATTGTCTCAGAAAGAAGGAATATTTCGATGTTTACAAAGTCTACGTTGTAAGTGAAGCTAATGTTTCGTGTTTGCAAGTTTTATTGTTGTTGCTGCTTGAAGATATCTTGGCTGCCTGAATTAACTCCATTACTGTTGTGTTCAGAAATAAACCCCATGTTTAATATACCTTAAGGGTTACTTCAAGTCCGTATCGTTTATCCTACTTAAAAGGAGAAGACTAGCGCATATATCAACTTTTCTGAATGTCTGTTGTATATATTTTCAGACCTTCTTCAAAGATGTTATAAGTTGACAGATTACACATGGTATAGTGTCCTGCTATATCGCTCAGATGAACAGTTACTTGCACAGCATAAGGGAATCAACACGACGCACTCTAGCAGTGGCAATTTCCTGGTGATTCTCCACCATTCTTTCGGAACTGACGCTGTGTATGATATCATGCTAAACCTAATTTATACAACTTGGTTAGTCCTATATCAGTCAAAAGATATGTCTCAGTTAATCCAATTGCATTTGGATGTTATGTACTGGCTAGATTATTTAAGTGGGGACTCTTATCTTGCTGATTTTTCTAGCAGATTCATTGGAAACTGTCCAAAGGATTAAGAAACTGGTGTTGATGTGTGTGATATGACAACTAGATAAATCTACGGCATAATTCTGCTAAACCGTAACTGTTTTAAGAGTTTGTGTGTTACGTCTCAAAATGTGTAGATTGTGCTTTGTTTGTAATATTGCAACATTTTGCCTTATATATAGAATGTTTCGATACTTGCTTTGGCTGTGTTGTATGACTGGTACCTGTATGTTATTCTTGCCTTACAGAATACTCAGGTTATTTGTTTTCCGCAATTATTAACATGTTTGTAGAGTTTTCTTTCTTCTGGATTTTACTTTTGATATTTCACCGTTTTCTTCGGGCCAGATGCACCAGTAGACACTTTTCTGTAAAACATTCCCCTTTTTGTGATTACCCTCAACTGATGCAATTACTTTCTTGTTTGAAATGATATGGTTTCAGTTTACTGCTTTTTTTCCCCTTTACATTACGAATCAATTATCCTTATGGTCTATGTGACGCGGTTACCCATTTAAAAATTTTGCTACGGTTTGGTTTTGTGGCTTTATATCACCTTCTTTATGTTCTAGGTCGGTCGGCAAGTGGAGTCACACATCTTGGAATCGACTGGAAATTGTCAGAAAATTAGTAATTATTTTAAATAAGTAATTCGTAATACTGCGAATAGTATTTGCAAACTTGACGCATACATTTTGTCGTCTGAAGGGAAATTTTCCTCGAATCTATTAGAATGGGTGATTACAAAGTGATAAAGCTATTTTCGTTCAAAATGTTTTCTCTTCATTTGCTTTGTAAACAAAATTACAATTCCGAAGATATGTCGTTGCATATAGTATTACATGCTATATCATTTGGTAGCTTCTGAAAAAACGCACTCCAGCGATCCAATAACATCTCTATTGCTCTTTTTTACACGTTTAAAGATTTACTAGCGTTTTAGTTAACCGTGTGTTATTCCAACTTGAATGCGCGTGTATGTGTGTGTTTGTGTGTAAAGCAAATAAGTAACAAGGATGTGTAGGTATCAATTTGAAATACTCCGCACTCCTCGGACGCATACGGCCATATAGATTTCCAACATACAGCAGTTTATTTCAAACTGATGTAATTTTTGCATTGATCGATTAAATGGAGCCTCTTGAACGGCTGTAATGCACTGATACCTGGACATCCTTGTTACTTATTTGCTTTTTATTCACCTAACTTTGAGCTGTGCAGATAATACCGGACTGCCTTGCTTCCTCAACCTAATTCAACTGAATCTTGATTATATATATATATATATAT
>NC_068988.1:48242901-48244114 GCF_001194135.2 Octopus bimaculoides | reverse complement strand
TATATATATACATATACATATATAACTACCTACTTACTTACACACACACACACGTTTATATGTGTATATATATGGTTCAAAATTAGGCAAAAAAACAACATAAGTGGTATATTAGCTTGACTTTCAGGATAAATAAAAGAAATTTGTAGACGTTTCAAGCCTACGATGTTTTACAGAATGGAATGTAAAGAGAAAACTGATGCTGGAAGAGAAAAATTCGGTGAGAAAATAATATTTCAGAATCAACGATTTAAACACACACGCACACGCACACGCACATACACACACACACACACACACACACACACACACATATATATATATATCCTACGTTGGCAGCGTTTGATTAATATATTCTACTTAAATATTTGCGAAAGCAGTTCTACTTTGCACACCGGATACTTGAGTTGTGAAACGTACTATGGATAATAGAAGATTGAACCACTAATAAAAATACTCATGTAGCTAAATAAGATTCTAGGTAAGTCAGAAATACAGGTAAATATGTCTGTGTATGAATAAATATATTTGCAGAGAATGAATATGGGCTTTACTTACCGATCAGGAGACCAAAATACAGTTAAAAGTGAGTCGATAGTCAATAAAATTTGCACACGTAATTATGATTGTGCATACGTCTGTGTGTAGGTATATCGTTGTGGAGATATAATTCACTTACAGATTCAGGTCAAGCTACTAAGTAATCTACATGTTTGAAGATACTTATTGATTGGTGCATTTAAAGAGCTGAAAGGAACACATCCTTTCTGATGCTTGTCTGCTGATTCTGGTCTGTTATATATTCTATAGTAACAAGACATGAGCTATGTATGGTACTAATGTTAATCGTTGTTACTCCTCGGAGTTTCGCATTAGTCGCACATTACATAACTAATTTTACACAGGAGTAACAGCATTATAATTTAAAATATTTATGAGTAATCAGTTATTGGATGCAAGAATCTGCCATTTGAAAACTAATTGAAAAGACAATATAAAATTAGCGTATAAAAAGAAATAGTCACAAACATACATAGAATACATACATACTTACGTGCATATACCTACCTACCTACCTATCTATCTATCTATCTATCTATCTATCTATCTATCTATCTATCTATCTATATATCTATCTATCAATCTATCTATATGTATACATGTATACGTACATACATACATACATATATATATATATATATATATATATATA
>NC_068988.1:48232610-48242673 GCF_001194135.2 Octopus bimaculoides | reverse complement strand
TAAATAATATACAGGTGATGAACTAGGATCGATGTAAACAACTACCCATCACACACATACACACAGTGCACTCAATGTTACAATCCTTGATGTTGGAGAATCAGCTCAACTGGTAGAGCACTTGCTTAGCATGGCTGAGGTGCAGGGATCGATACCTGGATTCCCCAAATTTTCTTTTAAGGCAGCGAGCTGGCAGAAATCTTACCACGTTGGTGAAAATGTTTAACAGCATTTTGACCGTCTCCACGTTCTGAATTCAAATTCTGCCAAAGTCCATTTTACCTTTCATCTTTCTGGGGTCGATAAAAGTACCATTTGAGCAGTGGGGTCGATGTAATCGACCTAACCCCTCCCTTGGTCTTATGCCAAAATTTAAAATCAGTATTACAAGCCTTGTATAAAAATTTAAACCAATAGTTATTCGTGATGTGATCTTGTAGAATCGTTGGATTATCAGAAACCATACCTCATTCTATTTATTCTGGCTTTTCACAAACTCCCTCCCCTTAAAACTGGTAGCCTTGTATCTAAATCAGAAACAATTATTGTTTTTGTCGTGGTGGTGGCAGTTGTTGATATTCTACTCATTGTCTCTAACTTGTATGTACTTTCTTATGTCGTAACTACATGCTTCTGTTCTGGACTTGGTAGCTGCCAACGTCGTCAACTTACATCTCGTTCTATTTTCCATTCGACATCTCTCCTGAGTCTAACTGCACTTCATGTACCGCTATTTCATCCTTATTGCGACTGCTGCTGTTATTATTGCGACTGTTGCTGCTATTGTTGTGTATCTCCAAAAGAAAAGCTCAATATATTGTTTATCGTTCCAAAGAATTCAGAATTTCCAATGCAGAGACCTGCATATCTGTGTGTATGAATGAATATACAAATGTGTGTGCATGTATGTATGTATGGCATACATGCATGTATATGTATATGTGATCTGCTTATACATGTACGTGTTCGTATGCACATGTGTATCTATGCAGAACAAATGCTGCAGGCGTGTGTGTACATTGTGAGTAAAGAATAAATGAAACATGTTTTAAACTGGACCTTCCGCATTCAACCAGATGCTATTTTGTTTCTAAGAACGGCAACAGTAGCAACAACAACAAGAACAGCCACAACAATAGCATCAACATCAACTCGTACAAATGACAATAGTGGCTAGCAAAATCTGAAAACAATAGGCTTAGCAAAACAAAATATTCAGTAAGTTCTCTATTTTAAGAAGATAATTAAAATTTTATTAGAGGAATCACTAAAATTAGCTTTTGTGAAAGGCATTTACATATTTTGTCTTATGCACTAATTCTGCCCTCCACCCCCAACTTTGATTTATTCCTGTTTCATCTTGTTCATCTCTTTCAATTTTATTTATAGTTCTTTTGTTCACTCGCTTTTGTCTTCTTTTTTTCTTTTCCTTCCCTTTTCTTATATTATCTATTTGTCTTCTTTCCTCCTGTTTCCTTCTCTTCATATATTGTCTTCTTCAACTGCCGCTGCTGCTTACTACTACTACTACTACTGATAGTAGCAGTAGTAGTGGTATTAGTAGTTGCAGCACCAGCACCAACAGCACCAGCATCACCAGCAGCAGCAACGCTGCAAAACTACATAGACACCCAAAGGAGGCAGCTTGTTGCTGTAAGCTTCAATGTCTACAATTCTATCTGAAAGATCACATTCAAGCACGCGCATTTATAAGAGTGGCAGCACATCACGGGATATGAGATACTTCCATGTTCTGCTGAAAGTGGGGTAACAAAAATTTCATACTCAAAATGTGTATTATTGGTACAGGTTAGCTAATATGTCCGGTAAATGGTTTAATTCGAAACGGTGTTTCGAAAATAAAACAATTAGAGCGCCGGGGAGAGTAACAATGTTCCTGGCACTGTGTCAATGACCACCAGATTCTTGCGTGCATGGGCAACTTCCAATCTTCTTAAAAGAAAAAAAATCTTGCTCAGGTTTGCAACATATTACAGCTGCGCATTACAACTACAGTTAACAACAACCAATTAGAGCCATCATGGAGTCACATGGCCTAGTAGTTAAAGCAGCGGACTCGGGGTCGCGGGTTCGAATTTCAGACCGGGCGACGTTTGTGTTTATGAGCTAAAAACCTAAGCTCCATGCGGCTCCGGCAGAAGGTAATGGCGAAATTCTGCTGACTCTTTCGCCACAACTTTCTCTCCCTCTGTCCTCTTGCATCTTGCAGCTCACCTGCGACGGACCGGCGTTCCGTCTAGGTGAAGAACCTATACGCCAATGAAACCGAGAAACCGGCCCTTATGAGCCAGGCATGGTTCGAGAAGGAACAAACAATTAGATCCATCAAACCTCAACAACTATTAACACTACTGCAGCAACTATTTCAACTAGTAAGACACCACTACGTCCTTTACATCACAAAATCTACCACAGTACTATAACAGCCACCTCTGCTTCACTAATTCTGTCACAGTAATAATTGTCAGTATACAATTAGTTATAACACAAAACAACATAAACTGCCACAGCATTAGAATCATTGTCATATTAGTACAGTGATAGCCACCTCTACATCACCGGCTCCAGGCATGGTCAGCTTTGACAGACGGTGACCTAATTTATGTCTACACAAATGTGTGTTCATAGGTGTATGAGTTTATGTGTGTATGTGTGTGTGCACGCGCGCTACATCAAATCAATAAAGTTATTAATAATTGCCTTACACTGTCTCGTTAACAAACTAAGAACACAGTTCCCATATGCAATATAGAACTTATATACAATAGCTTCTCTGAACTAGTAGAACATAACTTTGTTCCTTTAAGGCTACGCGACATACCTTTCTCAGCTACTCACACATTCTAGATCCTTCTCTAAACATTTCTCCACTCATTTCTTCCTCTGGAATTCCCTCCTCGACTATTGGCGAACAGACGGTTAAATAGTGACAGACAAATGGTTAAAAATCACATTAGCTATACCAATTTCACAAGCTTTGGAGTTCTTAAAAATATCACGAGGACTGCTTTTCCTTCCTGTAACTAATTTACTTCTGTTTTGACATATATCTCAACTATTTTCCCCCACCTTTCTAAAATTATTATTTCCTGTTATATCTAAGAAAGAATCCATTGTGTCTTACTTAGCTAGCAATCACAGCTTTCATGTCATGTCGACAGAACCTAATTTAGCACCTGAAGCTATGAAATATAAACCAGAATCACAAACCCTCTCAATTAGTATAGCATGAAAGTGAAATGTATGCTTGAGTCTATTGAAGTAAGCTTTACATCAATTTAATCAAGCTGTAGGAAATAATTACTACGTTTGTGTATTTCCTAATTGATAAAATTAACTTGGATCTCAGTAGAATGTAGGAATAATTTGTTTATGTTATTTTAGGCAGAACTGATTAAGTAGTTTTGGCTGCCGTTGCTGCTGCTGCTGCTGCTGCTGCTGATGATGATGATGATGTTACTACTGCTAGTGCTGTTGATGCTGATGCTGGTGCTGGAGCAGCTGCTACTACTACTGCTGAAGGTAGTGGTGGTAGTAGCGGTGTTATTTGCTAAATGTAGTACAATTTCTTTCCTCGATGTTGTGTTAACAGAAGTGTAGTAGTGTGATAGTGGAAATAGTAGTGGTGGTGGCGGCGACAGTAGTAGTAGTAGTAGTAGTAGTAGTAGTAGTAGTAGTAGTAGTAGTAGTAGTAGTAATGATGACTGTCGTTGCAGTGCAGCAATAGTTGTACTTGATAGTGAATTATTAGCTGCTATGGTTTGATGGCAGAGCCGGTGATGTAGAGGTGGCTATCGCTGTACTAATATGACAATGATTCTAATGCTGTGGCAGTTACAACTAATTGTATACTAACAGTTATTACTGTGACG
Organism: Octopus bimaculoides; assembly: GCF_001194135.2. Lineage (NCBI taxonomy): Eukaryota > Metazoa > Mollusca > Cephalopoda > Octopoda > Octopodidae > Octopus > Octopus bimaculoides. Next base: position 48,238,780 of record NC_068988.1, on the reverse strand, counting down.
GAATTAGTGCAGCATAGGTGGCTGTTATATTACTGTGGTGGATTTTGTAATGTGAAGGACATAGCGGTGTCTTACTAGTTGAAATAGTTGCTGCAGTAGTGTTAATAGTTGTTGTGGTTCGATGGATCTAATTGTTTGTTCCTTCTCGAGCCATGCCTGGCTCATAAGGACCGGTTTCCCGGTTTTATTGGCGTATAGGTTTCCCACATGGACGGGACTCTAGTCCTTCGTAGGTGAGCTGCTAAATGCAGGAGGAAAGAGCGAGAGAAAATTGTGGCGAAAGAGTCAGCAGAGGTTCGCTATTACCTTCTGCCGGAGCCGCGTGGACCTTAGGTTTTTGCGCATAAACACACACATCGCCCGGTCTGAGATTCGAACCCGCGATCCCCCGACCCCGAGTATGCTACTTTAACCACTAGGCCATGTGCCTCCACGATACATCTAATTTGCTGTTGCTAACTGTAGTTGTAATTGGCGGCTGTAAGATGTTGCACTCATTGTTGTAATGTGATTATAGCTGTAATAGTGGTGGTCAATTCCTTCATGTGATGATGGAGATAGTAAAGCGTTTTTGGTGTAACCCTCCAATGATCTTTTTTTTTTACCTTTGTTCAGAAAAATGGATCTCAGGCAGCATTACGTCTTATACTCATCTTTTATGAAGTCAGTCGGTTGTGATTCTAGGTGGTTTGGCTTGCTGAACAACCACGTAGTGTTTTCTTGAATGACTCATTTTATCTTAGTGATGTCACTAAGATAAATGTCTCCATTAGTTACTGAGACAAAGAGGTAAATAATCTAATAAGATTTATCCCAAGACAGGAGTGAAACCGGTCAGCAGATCCGCCACTTTTCTGTCTATAGGAAGATTGTAAAGGAACTTCTTTGAATTTGTCTAATGTGCTCGATTGCACACTGTAGCAATGGCTGAAATTTGTACTTCTTACAGAGACTATATATATTTGTTACATTTCCATAGTATACATGTCTGTTCACCTGAGTCCCTTGACTAACAGGTAAGTTGTTAAACAGGAGACTAAACATCTGCTAGCAATAGTAATATTACAATATATAAGACTAAGTTTTAGAAATTGTTACTCGAAATTGCTGATTCCTCTCACTTTACTGTTTCATATAAGCATTATATAGGACGTAGCTTCACATAAAAATGACGGAAATTAATAAATGGAGGAAATTATTAAATGCTAATGTCAGTGACGTTAGCTATCTGGATACAATACAATTCAGTATATATTATTCGAGATTCAAACATAATTGTTGAAACCAACATTTGAGTGTGTGTTGTATGTATAATGGATAGAGTGTAAGAGACGGAGAGAAAGGAAAAGGGAGAGCAAGAGAGATTATCAGAGAGAGCTTATACATAGTATTTCAACCTACTAGAAATTGTAGCTAAATATCCTTAAAATCACTCAAAATTATTCCATTTATAGGTAGTTAGCAGAATAATTAAATCGTCAAGCAAAATGCTGAAGTTTTGTTAAGACCCTTTGCGTTTTAAGTTCTTATGTTACTGAATTCAACTTGTCTGTCTTTGATCAAGATTTGATAACACAAAAATTGGATATTGAATGGAAAATCGAAATATAATAGATATCACGAAAGAAACGATAAATTCGGTGATTTAGTAATAAATGTAAAATAAACGAGCAAAAAAGAAGGGGTGATTATGAAGAGAACACTTTTGATGATAGATTTACTTGATCAGAATTGACCTGGGGTTAAACGACAAGAACAACAGCAATGATCAATAAAATTTGGTTGAGATTGCTAATTGAGGCACATGACTTGCAATAATCTGTATCTTTTTTAAGATGACTATATGTAGTGGTAGATCTTGTCATATTAAGGTTGCGACACTTATCTACAATGTAAGTAGCATATCGTTTATAATGAGCACAGATAATTCTGTCATTAAGTAGGTTGTGTCGCTATCACATGATTCTACGTTCAATGTCACTCTAATAGCCTCTGATCAACAAAAGCCTTGTGAATAATTCTGGATAAACGGAAGCTTGTCAGACTGTTTATATTTGTATTTAGACATTAGACATTAATCCATGGACGACTTAAAGACTTAGACTTTGTATGTCCTTAGTAAAGTCTTAAGTAAGTATCAGGTCATTAAGAATGAAATGTCCGATTTTCTTATGCACGAAGTGTGGCAGCCGTTAGTGTTTTGTCCCGACAATCCTTTGTTTTACGACATTGATGAGTTACATCGTCACCTTTCGAAATGTAATACATGGTGCCTGGTTATATTGTGAGTTTTCTCTTGTAAATCAATTTTTGTGAACCCATGGATGGATCAACAATTCGTGTTGTTTATGAATATGAGTTCTATCGTGGAACCAATGCATCACAGACAACTCGAAACATCATAAGGTGCTTGGTGAAGATGTGACGAATGAGCGCACTGTGCGTCGATGGTTTGAGAAGTTCTGGTCTGGTGACTTCATTCTTGAAAATCAGCTCCGTGGTAGAACCGAGACCAAAGTAGATAATGATGAGCTGGAAACTGTATTGGAAACGGATACATCTCAAACTACACATGAATTAGCAGCAATGTTTGATGTTTCGATTCCAACTGTATTGGACAATCTGAAACAAATCAGTCAGCAAGGTAAAAATGCTGGAAAGGTGTGTACCACACTAACTGAACGAGCATAAAAAGACACGTCGTCTTGAAACTTGCTGTTCTTTGGTGTCACAGCATAAAAGCAAACCATTTTTGCATCGTATTGTTACGTATGATAAAAAATGGTTACTTTTCAACAATAGTATACATTCTGCATGGTGGTCGGATTGAAACGAAATGCCAAAACACAATCCAAAAAAGAATATTCACCAAAAAAAGCTAATGGTGTCTGTTTGGTGGTCCAGCGTTTGTGTCATCCACTACGTCTTCATGAGATCTGGTATGTCAATTACAGCAGATGTATACATCGACCAATTGGATGAAATGATGAGTGAACTTGCAATTAAACAACCAAAACTGGTCAATTCTCTTGCATGACGATGCTCGACCACATGTAGCACAAAGAACGCTACTCAAGTTACAGGAACTGAACTTGGAAATACTCTGTCATCTGCTATATTCAGCCGACCTTGCACGAACTGACTATCACGTTTTGCAGGCATTAGGCAACTTTTTGCAAGGAAAAAACTTCAAATCTGAAGAAGATGCTAAACAGCCTTTCATGATTTCATCACCTTTTGCTCTCCAGAATTCGTCGCTGCCAGCATATATGAGCTGCTGATAAAATGGCAAAATTGTGTTGATAGTTTAGGTGCATAATTTGATAAACTGCACTGCTTTTTGTTGAGATAAAGTAAAATAAACTTTCAGTTCAAAATCGGACATTTTATTCTCAGTGACCTGATAATTAGATTTGATCTCCACTCATAGCATTGGTCACTAGTCAGTGGGTATTACTCTCTTGCTTGCATTAATCTAAAGAGCTCACGAATATACACCATCATTTCTCATGAGACTATGCAATAATTTATTGTGTTTCTTTTTTATTGTCAAAGGACATAATTCTCGTTTTCTTTACTCTATTCGGTTCTGTTGATATACAAAGGAGTATATTTGGAGCTAATGGTTCAATCATTCAGTCATTCAAATCCTTCCAAGAAACATTGAGATTTATCTGAACTTCAAATGAGTAATGGCTTCATTTGTATGCAGAGAGAGACAAATGACTTTATGTCGATCTCTCTCTCTCTCTCTCTCTCTCTCTCTCTCTCTCTCTCTCTCTCTCTCTCTCTCTCTCTCTCCCTCTCTCTCTTTCTCTCTCTCTCTCCAATTTGCTAATTCTACGCTATAGTATTGTCAACTACTTTTTCAAGCGGACACAAATTTGGAATAACCTCGTAAGTGTTCGAACTAATACAGGTGAAATGCATTACAATAGGATGACTCTAGACGGGATGGTGTCAGCAAACTAACCAGACTGAAGTAATAAGAACGCTTCGCATCAGGACATAGCATACGGAAAATTTGCGGTAAAATTATTCTCCATTGAAGTTCATTAGGTACTATTTCGTCGATCTCTCTGACAATGAAGTAGCAGTAGGGAACTGTTGTCAGCCAGACAGACTGAGCTAATAAGTGTTATGCGCCTGGCTAAGAGACAGAAAGCAAAATCTTGTAAATTCTGATCATGTTTCAAACTTATCGATCAATTATATTAATTCAAATATTTTTTCATTGCGCACATACACACGTTTGTACTTACACACGCGTACGCACACACACACACGCATATACATATACATACACATACGTGAACACACACATACACACTCACACGCACACACTCACACGCACACACTCACACGCACGCACACAAGGAATAATGTCATACATACTACATATCCTATGTGCACCTTGTTATAGAAGGAAAAGAAAAATTTTATCTTTGCCGAGAAATTAACAATAGTATTTAATGAAAGCTTCGACATTATTGTCGTCATCATCATCAATATCATCATCATCATCATCATCATCATCATCATCGTCTTCGTCGTAATCGTCGTCGTCATCATCTTCATCATTATTATAATTGTTATTATTATTATTGTTGCTGCTACTGTGGTCGTCATTATCATCATCATCATCATCATCATCATCATCATCATCATCATCATCATCATCATCACCCTCATCATCACAGTAGAAGCAGTATTATATTTATTAAAAAGTCCTACAGCTACAATAGGTAGTAGTAGTAGTAGTAGTAGTAGTAGTAGTAGTAGTAGTAGTAGTAGTAGTAGTTGTTGTTGTTGTTGTTGTAGTAGTAGCAGCAGCAGTAGTGGCTCTTTTGTTACAGTTAATATTATGTCAGTTGTCTTATTATTACTGCATGGGTCTAACTGAATAACCAAGCACATATTTTTTTATTGCATTGATATTTAATGTTATTGTTGTTCATATCATCATCATCATCATCATCATCATCATCTTCACCATCATCATCATCACCATCATCATCATCATCACCATCATCATCATGGTCATCGTCGTCAGCATCATCGTCGACGTCATCGTCGTCATCATCATCATTATCATCATCATTAATGTTACTGTCTGCGTTTCTCATTGATTTTTTTTTTAAAGTTACCTCATGACCTTATGTTCAGCAATATGTTTTAATTCTTGTTTATTACCCAGCAACAAAAGGCCGACACAAACATCAAAAAATTTTCATTTGCTCTGACATACATATATATGCGTGTGCGCGTGTGTGCGCGTGTGTGTGCGTGTGTGTAGGTGTATATAAGATTGTGTCTGGGTACATATATATAGTTATATAATTGCGTGTGCATTCTTACATAGGCGCACATATGTATAATTATGCATATTTATGTACACATGTTATTACATAACTGTATATACGCATATATACACGTATGATATTTTACACAGTTATAAAAATGCATATATACACAGATCATAATATACATATATATTTGTACATTTGTATACACATAATCGCGTATATTTATGTATAAATAATATGCGCTGTGTATATGTGTGTATGTGTTTGTGTGCGCTTCAGTGTGCAGTATATACCACATACACATAAGTATACGTGATTAGGAATATATATATATATATATATATATATATATATATATATATATTAATTTATCGAATAATGTACGTATATGTACTAAGTTACAGAGAGAGAGAGAGAGAGAGAGAGAGAGAGAGAGAGAAAGAGAAAGAGAGATAGAGAGATACATTCATACACACACGTGCGCATATGTATTGAATATATATTGTTATATGAATATATAGAAATAAGTAGAAACATATATTTATCAGATAATGTATATAAATATATATGTAAATAAGTACATATTTGTGATAGCGTGTGATTGTGTGTGAAAAAAAACAACACGATATTTAGTACGTATGCTTCTGGAAGTCAAGCTTTTAAACAAAATCAGTTCCTGGGTAAATTATTTCCTGTCTACAAATAGTGATTTTTCTGTTGTTACTGAAGTGTGAAAACCCGGTCATCTTTTGTAATACGCGTCTGCTTAAACAGTAAGATACCTTCATGTAACTCATTGGAGTTTTCTCTCTCTCTCTCTCTCTCTCTCTCTCTCTCTCTCTCTCTCTCTCTCTCTCTCTCTCT
>NC_068988.1:48229346-48232469 GCF_001194135.2 Octopus bimaculoides | reverse complement strand
TCTCTCTCTCTCTCTCTCTCTCTCTCTCTCTCTCTCTTTCTCTCTCTCTTCTTGTACCTCTTCATCTGCAAGAAATAGCAGCGAAATCTCTCTTTACATTCTGCTATCATAAGCGAAGAACAAATTAAGTAGTGTTGTACCGTATAATCATGAGAGTCGAGAGTGTCACAGTTGCAATATTCTTTTCTACTCTAGGCACAAGACCCGAAATTTGGGGAGGGGAAGGGGCCAGTCGATTAGATCAACTGCAGTACGCAACTGGTACTTCATTTATCGACCCTGAAAGGATGAACGGCAAAGTCGACCTCGACCGAATTTTAACTCAAAATGTAAAGGCAGACGAAATACGGCTAAGCATTTCGCCGGCGTGCTAACGTTTCTTATTTCCTTATTGCCCACAAGGGGCTAAACACAGAGAGGACAAACAAGGACAAACAAAGGGATTAAATCGATTACATCGATTTGGGTAAAAGAAAATACAGGAGTACAAGTTAATTATGATTTTACTCAACATTTTCCTTTCTCAGTTTCAAGCATTCATTGCAGCGAACCTTCAGTTTTTCTAAGCCATGTGAAAGAACTTAAAAAGGTTAGACCTCCAACCAAGATTTTCGTGATACCCTTAAAACTGGGAACTGTTCAACATTCCCTCATACATACATTTACATCTCCTCGTACATACATATATATTCTGAAGTTAGCTTTTGAAAATTTTTTTTGTACGCATGTGTAGGTGAGTGCGTGTGTGTTAGTAGGCGTACAAGTCTCTGTATACTTTAGTGAGCCAATAAATATTTACTAATTAAATTTAAATATGTATAAAGTGAAAAGAATATTAGCTTAATTAGTAGTAAGTATTAGCGGTATTTATGCAAACGGATTAAATAAAATATAGCAAGTGGAGGTGTTAAGAAGCATAGCTCCAGTACCAAAATGATTTAGTAATATTAATATGGGTAACTAGATTATAATGAATGGAGAGATGTTTACAGTAAAATTACGGAAACAATTAGCATAACATAGTTAGCGATAACAAGAAAGCAGCATTCTATCTGTGGTGTGCTATTTACAAAAATATGATTAACAGTAAATGTATGATAATTTATTCACGTAGTGCATTTTGCAAAACGCATGAGTAACGGGAGTACGAAGAATATAGTAGTCTAAAAATGGATACTGCACAGTTTAATAGTTTAATATATTCTTGATTAAGAAACTTCACATAAATTTATTACTTATTGACAATCAATAAAATGCCTTAAGTCACAAAATGAAAGTTACATTTTGGTATGTATTCAGGAGTGTAAGTACGTAACAGTAGGAATGCGTAAGTGAGAGTGAGAGAGAGAGAGAGAGAGAGAGAGAGAGAGAGAGAGAGAGAGAGGAGCTCCCAGTTTACGTTATATGACGTAAACATGTATGTTAGTCTCAGAATTCGAGTTGTCATGATGTGTTGAATTCTGTTGCTCTGTTCCAATTTTTACGAATGTTAAGTAAACAACTCTTGAAACTGGTAAAAAAAAAAAAAATTAAACCACCCTCCATAAATTGTATTTCAAACTTTGTCAGCTATCGACTACTTTCCAATAATTGGCGATTGTGACAAAGGAAATTCTGGTTGACGCAGAAATAAAAGTTCTGATCATCGAGTAACAGGATCACATCGCAATAAAAAACTGCTCCAATGTTAAGGCTGTGATAATAATAAGCAATCGCTTGCGTGAGTTATACGCATACGCGTAGACGTGCAGCGAGACTGAATAGTCATCTGAGACGTCATGGGCGGAAAGTCAGAAATGTTCTCCCAACGAAGCACAAGGAGACGACATTCATTTGTAAAGATGAAGCAATCACAATGTAGATATGCATGCATGTACAGTTTAGCGTACATGAGGATGGCAGAAATTTATTTAGTTATTATAATGCTTCACTGTTGTTAAGTAAGAACGTAAACGTATTATTTCTCTACGCTTAATATTTGAAAAACAAAATATCAGAGTAGAATTCCCCCGACGGAAAGTTTGACGAATAGATGACCACTTTTCTGTGAATTCGTACCCAAAATGCTTCTTTTGCCAATAACATAGGTCAGATGGTATATAAAGTTGTCATCAATTAGACTAGCAATATGGCGGATAGTCGAATTTGCGTATTCGCATATTTTAACAGCTCAACTATCTATTTATGCCCAATACAATGTAAATCCCAGCATTACAAGACATTGCCGTCGATCTTGTCGAAAGAAAACGACCTCCTACAGTTGATTGCTGGCAACGACCATAGCAAGAGGCATAATTTCAATAAATTGAGAAGTAATATTGCATCTCTAAGGTACGGACAGTCACATCTCCGTTTGCGAACACATTTCTGTCTATTAGACCCCGTCAAAATAATGCTCTTTAACCAAACCTGCAGATTATTTGATAACTTGTTATGCTGAAAATTTTTGCGAAAGTTTTTTATGCGTATGTGCGTGTGTTCACTTATATTATATATAAATATATATATAGATACATATATAAACATACATGTATCTCTCTCTCTCTCTCTCTCTCTTTCTCTCTCTCACTCACATACGCACACACACAAATGTATATGTGCATATGTATAATCATCTTTAACATTATTAGTTCTTTCTGCTTCTACGTTTTTTCGCATTGTGTGGAAAGGTTTTCAATATTGCTGTTTTGCACATGTTGAATTCCTACGTCGTTCTTTTTTTATGCACAATGCTTTCAACTGACCTTTTAGTCTGCGTTGTACGCCATATATGAAATACCAATATATAGACGCTTAAATACATATCTTTCTCTTATTTTCCTTTCACCGTCTCTATATACACATACCTAAAAATAATATATGTCGGTGTATGCATGTATATATGTATATGTATGTATGTATATATGTATGTGTGTGTGTGTGTGCGTATGTGTGCGTGTGTGTGTGTGTGTACATATATATGTATATATACATACATATTCTTCAGCATCAGATATTTATTTATACACGAATGTATTTGTACTTCTGTCTATAGGCTACATATACATGTATACCTATGTGTGTGTATGTCTGTATGTATATATATATATATATATATATATATATATATATATATATATATAT
>NC_068988.1:48220730-48225730 GCF_001194135.2 Octopus bimaculoides | reverse complement strand
ACAAGTACCTTAGAAAAGAGAGGAATTACATAGTTATTTCGTGCAACAATCCACGAATGTTGGAAGTAAAGAACGCTAGTTATGAGAGCGGATGTATATTTTTTATGGAAAGAAGACGAAAGTGTTAACCATCCATTCAATAAATGCAGCAAGCTAGCTGAAAAAGAGTATAAGCGCAGGTGTGATTGTGTCTGTAAAAGAGTGCATTGGAATGTTAGCAGAGTGTGTAGATTCAAATTAATAGGAAAGCTGTTTGAGCACGAGCCAGAGGCGGTGATGTAGAATAGTATTTATAGGACTTTATCGGATTTCTCCATAAATACTGAAAAGACTATTGAAGCTAAAAGACCAGATGCGATTGTAGAAAGCAAAACAAAATAGTAAGGTCATAGATGTCGCAATATCATGTGAAAATAGAGCGTTTATCAAAGGAATTGAGATAACTGAGAATTATCAGAACCTAGCCAGAGAGAAAAAGAGAATGTGGAAGACTAAGGTGGTAGTTATTTCTGTGGTGATTGGTGCACCTCCGTAACACTCAAACGGTTGCGAAAGAGGTTGAAGAATATTGGAATTGAATACTGCATTGCAGAAAAGTGAAATCATTCTACAAAAATCTTCAGAAAGTTCCTCGAGACTTTGAGGAGACGTGTCACTAAACCTCGACGGCATTCTCTTAGCTAATTTATCATGTAATAGTTATTGTCATTATTGTTATTATTATAAAAAAATTTCAAACTAAGTATGGCAGTACTGAGGTTGTATTCTGCATTTGGCAATCTTCTACCTCTTTCCTTTCTGGGTACTACAAAGGCGGCGAACTGGTAGAAACGTTAGCACGCCGGGCGAAATACTTAGCGGTATTTCGTCTGCCACTACATTCTGAGTTCAAATTCCGCTGAGGTCGACTTTGCTTTCATCCTTTCGGGGTCGATTACATAAGTACCAGTTACGCACTGTGGTCGATATAATCGACTTAATCCGTTTGTCTGTCCTTGTTTGTCCCCTCCATGTGTAGCCCCTTGTGGGCAGTAAAGAAATATGAAACTGATATTACTTTTATGGCACGTCCGGTACGTTCACAGTCATCAATTCACCGCAGGGAAATCAATTCATAGTTTTTGTCTTCAATAAAATAGTTTCTAACTCTAATTGGTGACACACTATCGATATATTTTGTCAGTAAATTTCCCTCGCGATGAACTGCTACTGTAGCTACTACTACTACTACTACTACTACTACTAGTAGTAGTAGTAGTGTAGTAGTAGTAGTAGTAGTAGTAGTAGTAGTAGCAGCAGCAGGACCCGTGAATATTTCAAGGAATTAATGGTAAATTTTTTGGATTAGTTCTGAAAACTTTATCCCAAAAACCTGAAAGTGCAGCCTTTATTGTAACTGCATCATCTGCTTACCATTGAAAAATGAAGGAATTTTGAATATGATGATTACTTAATGTACTTTAACTATACAATTTATATACCTTATGCATAATTTTATAGACTTAATACCACATCTCTCTCCCTCTTTCTCTCTCACTCTTCACCTTACTCTCTTTTTCTCTCTCTCTCTCTCCTTTTTCTTTCGCCCTTCGCCGTTCCTTTCAACTAATTGCGTGAAAGCGTTACAGACTGGCTAAGTAACGGAGGAAAAAATCTTAGCTAAAAAAAAATTGCGCATTTTACTTACCACCACCTCCACCTCCCCATCTCTCCTCCACTCCCCATCTCTCTCCTTAATATAAATCATCGAATGATAAAACATTAAACTTTTTGAGAAATATAGATTCAAAAGACAAGAACATTTGCTGAAGAAAACTATTGACTTTTTTTTTTTGATAAACCCTAATGCGCATTCAAAATATTTATGAGCCCCACTACTAGCATTGAACATTTTTGCACTTGATTGTGAGCAAAATTATTTGCGTAATTAATTAAATGCATATATATCTGTGTGTATCTATGTACGATGTCTGTCTATCAGTATTCATGTATTATGTATGTATGTATGTATGTATGTATGTATGTATGTATGTGTGTGTGTGTGTGTGTGTGTGTGTGTGCGTGCGTGCGTGCGTATACCTATGTATGTATGTATGAATATATGTTTGTATATCTGAACTAATTTATCAGCCAAGAAATATGAGACCCCGTCAAATGTAGCTTTTTTTAACTACTGATTTGTATGCTTTCAAGCATGTTCAATTATTTTGTCCCAGATGACAGGAATAAGCGTTGTGTTAGCCATTCCATTTCATTAGAAATTAGCATCATGAATTATATAAAAGTGTATAAAGTGGAACAAGAAACTATATCACTTATTCATCTTACTCATACTAATAGCATATTTTCAGGTATTCATACGAAGAGCATTAGCAGGTGATTACGGGGAACTTATAGCATGACATTTCCTAATCTCCTTTCTTTCTTCTCTTCCTTCTTTCTTTCATTCTTTCTTTCTTTCTTTCTTTCTTTCTTTCTTTCTTTCTTTCTTTCCATATTCTGTTATAAACTTTGAATCAGTCATGTACACACACCTTCTGTACACAGATCTCATTGAGCTTGATATATTAGAAATCTCTTCTGCTTCAATATCTTCTTTGTTTTCTAGCAATTTTAAAATACTTTTACAAAATTGGTCTTGCGTGCATGTCACAACTTGTCCAATCAGGACCATCCTAATAATTGTCAAAATTTTTTACGTGTTAGTTTCCATTGATTTTGAAATATTTTGGTGAAGCTATAACATCACAGTTTTCAAATTTCTATATTTTTTACTTCTATTAAACCATGTTTTAACATTATTTAATCATGCTGCTTTTATTTTTTGTAATAAAAATCATGTTATCATGTTGATGTTCCAATAACTTCTGCATTTTTTATCAGATTTCAACTTGCTTTGGCATTTGCCTAGCACAACATTTCAACTTTCATCTTTTTTCTCTCTTGATTCGATATTATATTGCACATATTTTGTCACCAGAGGAATTAAGAAGTGTTGTGCGTGTATATGCATATATACATATATATTCACATACATATTTATATGTATATATATGTGTGTATGCATATATATATTTATATATATATATATATATATATATATATGTATATATATATATATATATATGTATATGTTTATGTATGCATGTTTGTATGTATCAATGTGTGTGTGTATATATATATAGATAGATAAATATAGATATAAATATAGATATAGGTGTCACATATATAGGCGCAAGTATAACCATGTGTTTAGGAGACCCACATTGCAATCAAGTCTTTCTAAGTTCAATCCCAGTACGTAGCGCATTGACAGAGTGTATTCTACTGCAGGTTTTAAATTAAATAACTTTTGTATGAAATTAATTAGAATACTGGATAAAACCCTATATTTGACAAATTCGAAGCAGCGTACAACAATTAGGAAAAGTATACACAACCTTCTGAGAATCAGAAAATGTGGCATGTGGGTCTACTCAATCAATATCTTATTCTTGACAACTGCTATGCAGCCTCGTTAAAGAGCGTGGTATTAGTTATGCTCTTCAAAATATTTCCAGCCACAAGGAAGTAAAGTTTTCAGTGAGCCTAATAAATTAATATATTTCTCTAATGCATAATCTGCTAGAAATAAGAAAATGTTTTCTCAAACGGTAACTTATATTTAAATTTGGTACACTGTATGGTGTAGTTAGAAACGAAAATATGATATAATCACAATTGAGATCCTTTTGATTTGCTTGCTTCCAGTGTTCAGAGATAAAAAGCGATGAAAATATAAATTAGCCGCCTGTTTTATTTACTTATCATCCAATTATATTGAAAACAAGTACAAAGTGTGGAACATGATACAGAAAAAAAGCAATATTTTAATAAGCTAATCAGAATTCCCATTTATTCGTATAGACTTGAAAAAATGAATAGGTAAAGGGAAGTATAAAAATGGGGGCTTCTTTGGCATATTTTGATAAAGCAAGTGATGATAACAAAATTTACGCATAATTCACAGAAAACATGTCTAAATTTTGTAATACATAGCAGACAGATTCTTCCTAAGAATATAGCTCTCTTGAACCGTATTTGGTTATTAAGAGAGAAAGACGAAAACAATAAAGCAATTAAATGTTCTGTCACTGAGCCTGCCAACATTTGTAATGAATGTGCCAAAAGAGTGATCTTTGGCAGAAAAATACCATATTTTGACACAAAGTTTATCAGTTATTCAAATAAATGTAATAGTTAATACTGAAATGAGGAACATAAACAAATATAGTCTCAAGAAAACTAACATGTTACTGTCAGCGTTATAACATACTAGTAAAAGATAATAAATTACAAAAATACAAAAACAAATCAACTAAAAACACAGTAGTAAGGTAATATGCTGTATGACAAAAGTGTACTTTAAAGAATTTCTTTACATCTTTCTAATAACAAGCTCAACTAGACACCGCTATTAGCAGGTAACACAGAAAAGTGAGCAACAAAAATCGAACAACATTACTCAGAGACACAATCTGCTGTGTTAAAATATTAGATACACATTACATTATGTAGTCTATCAAAAGACAGCTTTATCACTACTAGAGTACCAGTATGTGTGTATGTATTTTTGTTTGTTTGTTTGTTTGTTTGTTTGTACGTGCGTACTTATGTATCTCGGAGATATTTACGGATTTAGCGCGCAAAAACGAGGACTTTTGAATTTTGCCGTAGAAGGTATAATTTTTAGAACCGTATACACGTTCTTTCCTTGTGGAGTACAACTTAGTATACGATTCTCTAAATTAAATCTATCCAACGTTCTGTACTGATGTGAAAAAGATATTTTCGGTAAGAAAATGTTAATTTCGAAACATGTTTGCAGATAATTGTATTTTTTGTGTAATTTTCACTGGTCTTGCCCGCTTTACGTTTTTGTTGCTTCGCTAAATTCCCTTTGAGAATTATTCGGTCTTAGGAGACACATGACATGTGATCTTCTTCTAGCGCATGACCAG
>NC_068988.1:48219508-48220369 GCF_001194135.2 Octopus bimaculoides | reverse complement strand
TATATATATATATATGTATGTATGTATGTATGTATGTATGCGTGTGTATGTATGTATGTATGCATGTATGTATGTATGTATGTATGTATGAATGTATGTATGTATGTATGTATATATAAACAGAGTTAGCGGGTATAGTAACCGACTAAGAGTTAAAATATCCGTATATACTATCAGTGTCCGTTACCTGTATTATCTTCGGGCGATGGTGTGCAGGTACACCATACACGTCAAGTGCAGATAACAACAGGATTAACAAGAGTTGATCAACAATCAATGCAAGTAATTAGAAAATGGAAAAAACCATAGATTAACCAACACATCGATTTTAAGTTTACTCCGTTAACATAAGTTTGACCTTTGATAATTATGTTAGTACTTTTGTTACATCGAGTTTCTTGATAACTTATTTTTTTAAACACCCTGACTCCTACGTCATTTCTAATTGCACCCACCCATTAATAATTTGTAGTATTCCCTAGACCTTTTATAGCCTACTCTTTCATCTACGCTGTTTTAGCTGTGATAGTAAATTTATTTGCACTTAAGATATTGAGCTTCTAGAGTATTTGTCTACGCCATTTTTTCTTTCCTTTAGTTTCCTTTTCCTTTAGTTTATATTGTATGCTCTTATTTTTCACTCTGATGAAGATCCGTTTCCTTAATTCGAATGCCCTATGAAGATGAAGAATTTTATTCTCGCATTTATGCATAGACTGCATTCTGGTAATCTGATTAGAAACGGCTGTAAGATTTGTTTTGTCAGGCTTTGTATTAATAAATAAGCTATAAATGTGGTCCAATCAATATGTTGGTTAATCTATGGTTTTCTCCATTTTCTAATTACGTATATATACATAT
>NC_068988.1:48218059-48218852 GCF_001194135.2 Octopus bimaculoides | reverse complement strand
TATATATTCATACATATATGGGTACAGGACGTCACCGACAGTAAAGAACATGAAATACGAAAGTAAATAAGTAAATGAGTTCAATACGCAAACAACGAAACAAATGGAAAACAGGACAAGTAGCATAAGGAACGACCCTTCAATAGTTGTCGGCCGTCTATCTACTCCCCATTTCGAGTATTGAACGACATATGTATACACACACACTTCTTTGCAAGGTTATCAGTTCATGTTGTTACGGTTGCATCAGATTTCTGTCGTCGTAGATCATTCTATAGACATATATACTTCCTAAAAGCATATTCCATTAATCTGACATGCAAACAAGACCGTTATGTGAAATCCAAAATGTTAATACTTCTTGCTAGGGCAGCCAGGAAAATGTGTCGCTGGATATTGTTCGGCTCCTTAACAAAAAGATAAAAGCATGCGGAATAAACGTTACGAGATACAGTGCTTTCTTGCCCTTAGAACACATTCAAGAACAAGCACGCAAGAAGGAAAGTAGATTGCCCAAGAACGAGTTGGGTTTACACGTACCCTCAACATATTTCCGATATATGCGCCGAAGAGGTTTACATCACTCGAAAGATAAATGAGAGAGCGATCGTACATTTTTTCAAAAGAATAAGATGGAGTGGGTAAGGAATTGAGTGTGTCACGGATCACACTAAAAAATACAATAACGGGTAACAACAAACTGTATAGAAAATAGTCAAACGTATAGCAACTGAGAAAAGCGGATGTTCCAGCACATTACATGTCATTTATGATGATAATAATGGAGAGGAGA
>NC_068988.1:48216478-48217416 GCF_001194135.2 Octopus bimaculoides | reverse complement strand
TGTATATATATATATATATAAATACATACATACATACATGTATATATATATATATATATATATATATATATAGGCATGCATGTATGTGTGTATATATGTATATATGTGTGCGTGCGTGTGTATGTATGTATGTATACTTATATACATACGTGATGTATGAATAGCCAAGTTTATTTATACATGTGTGTTGTATTCGGATGTACGTGTGGATGTTTAGATAAATGCAATTTGTAAACAGGTTGGCACTCAGGTCAGTTGCTGCAGGGAAACAAATGTTGGGCACAGACACACACAACCACATAGTCGAGAACACATTGAGATTATTTCTTTATTTTTCTCTCTCTTTTACTCTCTTGTTCACACGCACGCACACACACACATACACAGACACGCATACGCACAGATACACAAAAACACACGCACATACATATCCAGATGGATTACCGAATAAATAGATCACAAGCTTGTCAGACAAATTCTATAGATTGTTGATTAGACAAATGGCTCAAGAGTTTCGGAGATCAATGCATCCATTGAAAACAATCTCAAACAGCAGCAACAACACCACTATCGACATCACTATCGCCATCAATACGACGACGACCACCACCACCGATTGCACCGCCAACAACAACAGCAAGAAAAACAAGTAACTGATGATATCCATACACATTGATATATTGATGTCGGGATGGATCACTTAGATAAATTGGCAAATTGATAAATAAACTGAAAACAGAGAGAGAGGGGAGTGGAGGGGAGTGAGAAAACAGAGTCGTATAGAGATGAGAGAAAAACACGGCGTTTGAGATTCAGAAAGGGACGGAGACAAGAACGCACACCCACCAATACACATACTCGTATAAAATACAGACACATAGATATTATACGTGTGTTTGTGTGTTTATATATATATATATATATATATATATATATAT
>NC_068988.1:48203200-48215754 GCF_001194135.2 Octopus bimaculoides | reverse complement strand
TTGATATTTTGGGTATTTGAGTATATTTAAAAATTTAAGGAATGGAGAAAACGCGGTATGCAGTTATAACATGCGTTTTCTCCATTCCTTAAATTTGTATATATATATATATATATATATATACATACATACATATGTATACGCGTGTGTGTCTGTCTCTGTTTGCCCCCCCCCCACACCGTCACTTGACAACCGAGAGAATAAGTACTAGGCTTACAAAGAATAAGTCCTGGGATCAATTTGTTCGACTATAGGCGGTGCTCCAGCATGACCGTGGTCAAATGACTGAAACAAGTAAAAGAATAAAAGAATATGTAAATATATATTATATATATATATATACATATATATATACACACACACACGCACATAGATACATATATTTCTTTGTAAATATATTATGTGTGTGTGTGTATGTATACATACATACACATATATATATATATGTATGTATGTATGTATACATACACATATATAAGAGACGATACATAGAAATCTAGAAAGGAAAGAAAACTTCAGTTTGAGATAAAGCAATGTGTGTGATGAAGATGGAAAATATCTCTAAAATTGATGGAGATTATATTATCTACACAAGTTAATGATTTGTCAATATTATATTCCTGTAATGCCACTTTCAAGAATCAGATTTGTTTCAGTCTAAACGGGGTTCTAATTTTGACTATCTTCTTAATATTATTTGCTAAAACATCCTTCTGGAGCTTTCTAATGTCTATTTTTCCCTTTTCTTTTCTTATTTTTTTCTTTCTGTCGTTTGTCTTTTTTTTTTTTGCCTTTCTTTTTTGGCAGTAGTTTTGATTTCTGCAAAAAAAAAAAAAGAAAAAAAAAAACAGCAATGCAAATAAGCGTGTCTGTTATATGTTTGTAGCGTTCAAGATTAAGCAGATATTTAATCATTAAATCATCTGTTGTCACTTTACTTTTCTGCTTTCATACTTACACCTGTGATTCAGTAAATGTATTCGCTATCAGTTTTCAAGTGTAATAATAACCCGTTCTACAAAAGGCACAATGCCAGAATTTTGCGGGAATGGTGTTAGTCGATTGCATCGACCCCGGTGCTCTGTTGGTACTTATTTTTTCGACTCCGAAAAAATGAAAGGAAAACCTACCTTCGGAGGTATTTGAACTCGGAACATAGAGAGCCAGAAATAAAACAAAAAGAATGTGGCTAAGCATTTTATCCAGTTTGGCTCCAATTCTACCAGTTCGGCACCTCAATAACTATTTTCAATTTTTGCTACAAGGGCAGTGTGGGGTGGTGGGGATTTGTTGAGTATATTGACTCCATTGCTCGACTGGTGTTTGTATTATCGACTTCTCCTAAAGGATGAAGGGCAAAGTCAACCTCGCCGGAATTTGAACTGAGAACGTAGCGATGGGTGAAATACCACTTTGCATTTCGTCCAGTGTACTAACGATCTGCCAGATCGCCGCCTCAATAAAGGCACAAGACCTAAAAAATTTAGGTGAGGGGACTAATCAATTACATCGACCTTCAATGGTACTTAGTTTATCGACCCCGAGAGCATGAAAGGCAAAGTCGACCTCGGTGGAATTTTAACTTAGAACGTAAATACAGACGAAACGTTTGCTAAGCATTTCAATCAGCGTGCTAACATTTCTGCAAGTTCACTGCCTTCTTAATAATGATAATAATCCTTTGTACTAAAGACACATGGCTTGAAATTTTGGTGGATGGGATTCGTCTATTACATCGACCCCAGTAGTTCTTAATTTATCCACACCGAAAGAAAGTCGACCTCAGCGGAATTTGAACTCAGAACATAAAAACGGACGAAATGCCGCGAAGCATTTTGCCCGGCGTGCTAACAACTCTGTTAGCTTGGAGCCTTGTATAATAATAATAATAATAATAATAATAATAATAATAATAATAATAATAATAATAATAATAATAATAATAATAATAATAATAATAATAATAGACACGACAGAGTTGGGACCTACATACACTGGAAATTATGCTGATAACACAGACATATGAATTAATTAATTTTTATAATCCAGCCGTCCTTTCCAGATGGGATTTTGTCTTCCTGAACCGATTTACCCTGAAGTGGCTTATAAATAATTGAACTGTAATTAGGTATATCAGAAATCATATATATAATCCGAAACAATTTGTTGGATTTATATGGTTTTTATAATTGTTTATATAATATTATGTTATGTTTTATGTTATATATAATATTCATAGTATTTAATATAATATTGTAATACAAATAAATTACACTGGTCAACAAAATAAATTTTTTGAAATGTTGTCGAGACACCAAATATCTTTTTTAGCTAATTTGAGGGCCCTGCATCTGAAAATGACCTTACTTTTTCTTGGTTAGCTACCATTTTTGCTGTACAGAAATACCTCATTTTTGGTTTGTTTGTTTTTTTTTTGTATATTTGATATTGATCGATGACAATATTTCTCAAAGTAAAATCGTAGAAACCTCTCAATTCTCATTTAAACCAACAAATATTGGTCTGCTTGTTGAGAAGTACTATTTTTGCAATAACAATCAGGCCCTAAGTCTTTAAAAATAACACGATAGAAACCACTCGTAAACTTATGTTTTGCTCAAGGCAGCGTCTTTGTAGGCTGTTTGAAGCAGGACAACTATTTTGGCCGCTGTATTTCCCCGGAGAAAACAGAATTTCACAGAAGCAAAACAAAGATACACTACGTGGCAGTACGACTCCACTGAACGACACCGGTCTGTCGACTGATGACTGAGGATCGCATCAAGTGGCTTCTAGTAGCGGATTCCTGAACCACAACGGGCTTGTCCCACAGAGAACGTTTCCGGTTACTTTTGGGTACCCCTAGTATATACATACATGTATATATGTATATATATATATATGTGAGTGTGTGTATGTGTGTGTGTATGCACATATACACAATACATTAAAAGTAAGTTTAAATTTTGCTTGCCTGCAATGTTATCCAGCCTAACTGTCGCATAATGGGAAAATATTCCGCAAATAATCTTAATCCTAAAAGGGCAGAAACTCTTATCTTTCGATTAGTCACAGTGACTTGACAACGAAAAATACGAGTTTTTTTTTTTTACAGTAAATGTTTCTATTTTTGCTTTTGTTAAACACAATACTATAATCATTTAGAAATATTTTTAAGTGAATGCGATTTAAAAATTGTAAGGTGTTTGTGCAGCAAGTATTTATATTCTATATAAAAAAAAAAAAAAAATTATTGTTTTTTAAAATTATTTTCCAGTAAATACCATTACGAAAATTTTGGAGGACATTCAAAAAATATTTTTAAGCGAAAATAATTTTAAAATATTTCATAGAAGACCCGTTCGTAAACTCGGTGCGAAATAGTTTTCTTTCCATAGGTCTTTTTCGAGTGCATTCAACGTATCTCACTGCCAAAGATTTGGCTGCTATTTCTAGCATGCCCTGCTGCTACGAAATGCCTGTTACATGTATTGAGCGTGCAAGAAATAGCAGCCAAATCTTCCCTTTTCTGGAGAAAGGAGCAGTTTACGCGTGATTTCAATGTCACATTCGTTGAAAGTATGCGAAATAACTCCTGAGCATGACACATGGATAGGTTGCTCACATTTCCAGCAAAATAGGTTATCTTTGCAATTTTCTTAACACACAACACACATTTTCACAGTTTGATTCGGAGACGTTTCTTCGACGGAAATGGCATCATAGTCTTCGGAGGATGCAGTAATAGCAGTCAAGGCATTTTCAAATTGTTCTTCATCCCCCACTAATTCAAACATTTCCCCTGGAGTAGGAGTTGTGGACAGTTCAGCTCTAGGAGCACAGCCAAACATAGCCTCGTAAGGCGTTCCCTTTATACCAAAATGAAGCGATCTGTTCTTCATGAATTAATAAATTTAAGTCCGTGACTCCATGAAGTAAACTGGTTGTCTTGTATCCAAGTTGATAACATATTTTCGATGTCTTGGTTGGCCCTCTCAACGCTACCTTGACGCTGACTATGCCTTGGTTTACCACGTACGATCTTAAGCCCCAGCCAAGTTATTTTCAAGTCGTCTATATGTTTATTACAGAGATCCCTGCCGTTGTCGGACTGTAGAATACATGGAGCACCAAGCAATAAAAATATATCGAGCAACTGCGTAGTGACTTCTTCTGCCCTCTTTGTTTGAAGAGGTCTTAAAACTACAAACATCGTCAAGTGGTCTTGATAAACTAAAATAAATTTATAGTTTCCATCAGGTTGAGACTGAAAATCTATAAGGTCTACTTGACATCTTGAAATCAGATGCGAAAATACCAAGAACTTAAACACAATGTCTTTCTTTCATTTATTTCTTTTTTGTTGCCAAGGTTCACAAACACTTAAAAATAACTTTATTTCATTGTGAGTAATGTTTTTATATCGACGATTGAGTTCTTTTGTCATACGGTTTCTACCGCCATGTCCAGTAGATATATATATATATACGTTTCGTATAAAATATCGAACAGTGCATCGCTTGAACAATAAAAGACATCAGGCTTTACATCTGTCACCGGCACAATAATTTTTTTCTACTCCTTGAACTTCACGAACATCATAACGCTTAATTAACCAATAGTCAAGTGATTCTTTTTTTGTATGCTAGTTTTGCATTCTATAATTCTGCTACCAAACTTAACAAATTTCTACGAGTAAGCATAGCACTGTTTTCTTTTGTCTCACGCTTATTTAACAATGATTTAAACCGTTCTTTTCAATTTATCTGTTCATCTCTCACCCTTTCCATGCTCATGTTTTTAAATCAAATTTGCAAATATGTGCACGTTCAAATTAACTAAAGAAAAGCGTACTCTACCCGACAGTTGGCAACAGACCAAGAGGGCAAGGAAATACAACATAACCAGTTCAAACAACGTTCACGTACCGTCTTTAAAACTTTAGCGATAGGGCAATCGTTATTCTATAACTGAATTTTATACTTTAACAGTAACACACACACCACAGACCCACACCAACACACGCGCACGCACGCACGCACGCACGCACGCACGCACGCACACACACAAATATATACATACACACACACACACACACACACACACATATATATATATATATATATATATATATACTATATGTGTGTATATATGTTTGTGTGTGTGTGTATGTGTGTGTGTGTTGCGTATATGGAGACGCAATGGTCCAGTTGTTAGGGCAGCAGACTCACGGTCGTAGGATCGCGGTTTCGATTCCAAGACCGGAAGTTGTGAGTGTTTATTGAGCGAAGACACCTAAACTCTACGAGGTGGGTGGAGGCGAACCCTGCTGTACTCCTTTAACACAACTTTCTCTCAATCTTTCTTCCCATTTCTGTTGTACCTGTATTTCAAAAGGCCCGCCTTGTCACACTCTGTGTCAAATTTTGCCGAGGTTGACTTTGCCTTTCATCTTTTCGGAGTCGGTAAATTAAGTACCACTTGCGTACTGGGGTCGATCGAATCGACTGGCCTTCTCCCTCAAAAGTTCGGGTCTTTTGCCTAGAGTAGAAAGTTTTATATACATATTCATACACACATGAATGTATGTATGTATGTATGTATGTATGTATGTACTAACTGTTATGATAGCAGAATTTTGTTTCAAAACTATGCAGCAGTACAAAATATAACCGATACACTGCAATGGCCACATTTTAACCGATACACTATTCAATGGCCAGATGTAAACATTTTGTCTTTAAATGCAATAACTTCTTAGAGAGAAAAAGAAGTAGCAATTTGACTATCTTTAATATTGTATTGAAATTTCAGCAGTGACCATATACTCTGCTAAACTTCCCACAGAGACACGGATTCATATCTTATAAATTTACTATCACTACGTGCTGAAACAAATACGAGAGGTTTGTTTGCATATATAAAGCCTTCATGTTTGTTGATTCAGTATAATACTTACTGTTGCGTCGGTATGAAACTTACTGAATGATTTTAAATATTTTACAACAAAATATATGCATAATTTTTAGTCAACACTCTGTGCGACTGACAGCTATAAAAACCTTGTCTTTAAATAAAATATCTTCGTAGGCACAACATTAGATATTATATGAACTTGTTTCAATCTTACGTTTGGGATTTCACCATATGAGCGTGTATATTGTGTGTGGTTTTGTGTATGTATGTAGGTATATATATATATATATATATATATATATATACTTGTGTATGTTTGTGTGCATCGAGTAGAGGACTGTAATGCAGTAGAAATAAACTGCTTGCCAGGCCGATCTAGGAACATGTTTTTGGTTTTCAATTATAGCGATTTTACTATGCTTTCATATTTAATTCTCTTGTGGAAATCCTGGATATCGCAGAATCTCATTTTCACCGCACTGATATATCTGTGTAAAGAGATCAATTTTTATCTATATAAATGATAAGTGCTTAGAAGAAGTAATAAACTTCTGGTAAATTGAATCCACAGCTTTTGGTGGTAGAGATTTCACATCTCTCACATAGCTAATTACAATGCCAGGAACATAATTCAAGACAAACGGGAACATTACACAATCTTATTTCCTTTCCTTATAAATCTATAGGTATTATGTCTCGTAGGATAACCAAAATGGTTCTCTCCTAAGGTGTCAGCAGATGTTATATAATAGAATGTATGTTCTGATATAAACCTAAGCATTGTGATTCATTTCCTATACATCGCTCAGTAGTTATAAAACTTTTCAAGATTCTTAGAAGCAAGTGAATTATATTTTATTACTAGTGGATACAGCTATATCTTGTCAATATGTTTTTAGATGGTTGCTAAAATGTATCCAGTTCTACATCTGTAACATAAATATATCCTAATGGCCTTTGGGTCGTTATTGACAAATTTCACATTTATTTCAATTATTAAATTAGCAATATCTTTTTTTTTTTTTTGAATAATCATTGTGTCTTTCCAAAAGCATTCATTTATTTTTTACATGCACTTATTTTTATTTTTGTCGTTTTCTTATTAATGGACTCTAGCGTCGTTGACCACCGTGTATCCTACATGCCAAATATTCGCTCTCGGTAGTTATGATGATGCAGAACTAATTTCACTAGGACCTTGAAAACTAACCTGCTTTCCTGTTTTCATACCGTTTACATCATGCACTGATATAAATTGGTACATGTTTCGGTGAAATATATTTATGTACATGTGTATGAGTGAGTGCAAGTTTTTGTTTGTGTGCGTATGTTTTTCGGCAATTTCTATCTACCAAATTATAATTACAAGGCATTGGTTAGTTCAAGGTTTCGATAGAAGACCAAAAACATACAGAAAAAGTTTAGAATCATGCAATTGTGAAGTGAAATACTTAAACACACATCAAAGCTTGCGTCTCACATGCGGATGTTATACTATCCATATATTGTATATAAACATGCATAAGTATAATTCCATGTATGTATGCACGTATGTATGCATATTAATAAAGCTTAAGTGTCTGCGATAGTTGCTCTGAGTTTTCCGCTGGTAAATATTCCTATGATTGAGAAGCAGCATGACACTATATAGACATACATATTTTAAAAAATATTGAAGTATGAGTAGTCATTGAATTTGGATTGGATACAAATTTGGACACAAAACAACAGCACCAAATAATGCGTCATACATTCTTCAATTCTATTATTATATGGAAAATACGTGATATTACTAGTTTATTTGCACGATAGAGCATATTTTCAAGGTTATGTGTGTGTCTAAATCACAAAAAGAAACTGACTTTTGCTTATATTGTCTAAGTGGTGATCAAAACTAAAAGTTTATTCCTCTATGTGTAACCATTTCAAGATTATGGTATATCAACGATATTGAAAATAAATTATTTTAAAGATTTCGTAAAATATCTCAATAAATATCGATGGAAATGACTTCGAGAATTCACCAATTCCGATCCTTGTTCAAAATCTTGGAAGACGGCAATATTATGCGATACTTTCCCGAGAGACACAAATGATATATACTATAAATGTACTGCATGTTTGCAACAGTATAATCAATTATATAACTGACATTTTCATCTTTAAAATCTTTAAAACTCCAGATATATTTTGATTTGTATAGATTTATGTGGATAGATAGTAAAACTGTCTAGGTGTTGAAGTGCATGTATATGTTACAAAAATCTGTTTAAAGCGATACTCTGTAAGCCCTATGTGTTTCACTGTTGTTTGCAAGAAAGATCTCAAGTTGATATATTAATACCCTGAGAGACTCATACGGCTGAGAGAAATAATATTAAGATTGTTGCAATTGGAGAGAAAAGAAGTGTTCGTATTGAACAGGTTTCCTCTTTTTATAGTGGCTAAAGAAGCAGTAAAGTTTACGATACAATAGCATCTCCCATTGAGGTAGTAGTTATTAACAACCTAGTAATACTTGTTGTCCATGAGGAAGTGATGATACATAAGGATTCGTAAAATTCTACAAAGTGTGGAACGAACAACTAAACTATGTGGTTGATTATACTATATAATATACCTCTAGTTTTCAATTTCATTGCTCTTGCGTCTAAGCATACTGGCAGTGAGGGCACGCTAATCATGAGGCCCAACAAGGCAGAAATGCATCCAATTTTCTCATTCGCCGCTGCGTTTTCCTGTGATATATACATATATTGCGATTCTAAAGATAACGCGTCCATAAGAGATACTATATCCGGTCGAATTCCGCAGTAAATATTGCCTCTCACAATGAATTTGCATTATGTATGATTCATAAAAGGCCCATTTTAACCCAATTATGCTTCTGTTGCACATAATGGATATTTTATTCGGCAGGAGGGATGCCTGTTGCAAGACTACCAGAAAGCTACATACAAACATAAAGAGACAACAAATTCAGTTACCTGGTCGCTGTATGTGAAAAGTATCATGATCATTGGACAACTGGAAAACTGTTATTTCAGAAAAAGAAAGGATATATAAATATATATATATATATATATATAATAAAAGGGTGAAATCATTAATAATTTTACCAGGTGGTCAGTGCGGAAATAAAACCTCATAGGTAAATTTTACAAAATATTTTATAATTATATACATAATTATAACAAGGGATCAGTTTTACACCTCACCACGCACTGCAAGAAATAGACGCTAAAGCCCCTGTTACCACCTTAAAATCTCCGAGAATAACACACCACATTGTAGGCGAGCAAAAGGAAAATAATGAATCAACAAGGTTCAGTTAACTGCGTACAAAATTGTGTTTCAAGCATAAAGTAAAAAATATTTTACCTACTGCTCTCATCAGCGACAGTAATCCATAGTATAAATTTACGAGTATCTCAAAATATGCATGCGATCGACGATATCGCATGGCCAATATCCATCCACACTCATAAAAATATACTGCCAAGTAGAATTCATATCTTTCTTTTATACCCAATACACGTGGGTATAAAAGAAAGATGTGAATTGCTGTGGCAAAATTTGTTCCCAGCGTACTCAGTGACAAGCACCCTGGTAATCATTTACTTGACATTGATGGGCATTTCTTACCTTTCCTAAAGTCCACACCTTGCTACCTGTGACCTTTGGTTATTCCCCACGCTGAAGGAGAACGTCAGGGGCAGTCCATTTGAAGACAGTGAAAAAATGAAATATGTTGTGATTGGAGTTCAGGACAGCTTCACTTTGGAGGACTTCCATAGTGCCTTCACAAAATGGTTGGAGCCCTACAAGTGCATTGAAGTTAGAGGATCCTAGTTGGAAGAAGCGTAGAGTCTGTACTTTTTAAAATTAATAAATGCCACTTCTAAAAACGTCTCAAAACTTCTGGAATGTACAGATAGCTATAATTGTATCAACTGTACTTGATAAATTGACTACCGCTTTTTTTATCAGCATATACTTCAAACAAAATATCTATAATTTTCCATGAGAACCAATCCAGATGAGACAAAAATAAATCTTTACTGTCTCTCCTAATGTTAAATTTGCTTTTTCTATTCCAAAAGAGTTTGTAGCTTACGTTTCTAACAAAACTTCAATCGCATATATAAATCTGTCATTTGTAGTTCAAAACAGAGGCATGTATCAATGCATCATATTTAATCAGAGCCTGATAGCATGTTTCTGGGAGGGCTGTTTTTTTAACTCAGACACAGCTTAGGAGTCAAAAGACAAAAATAATATATTATTTAACCGACTGGTTAATGTTATTTTGACCCTTACAAATTTATAGATACGATATCCTAATAAAACATAACAGGTAATACGTAGAAAGATGTTTGGCACTACAATATACTACAATATATTATTAAATTATAAGTTCTGTATTTCCAAAGATTTCAAAACAAATAGTCAATGTACAACAAGTTGTAATAGATTAAAGACTCCACGAATATAGGATTAAAAGAATGTACTGTGACAAAGAAGATAAGATGGGCGGGGTAGAGAGAGATGAAGAAGAAGATGAAAGAGCTGAAAAAGAGGAACGAGGAAAATTAATGAGATGAATCCCGCTAAAACCTTAATTATATAACGATGAATATATCCAATACGATAAGAAAATTTGAAATAAAATCAGAAGGTATAAAAGAGGGATTCGTGGAGTCTCTGTGATAGAATAATCATTCCAAATATTAGATTAAGATGAAACTGTGTGTTGATGTGGATAAGAAGATCACAGAAACGTTGGCAAAATAAAAAAGAAAGAAAAAAAGGAAAAAATAAAACCCAGAAAAATGAGGTGTAAAAATATTTCTAGAGAATTTAGTAAAACAAAAAGCGATAAGATCATGAGATTTTACAGACATTTCTAACAAAGAATTAGCAATGTTAATGAATTTTATATTAGTAAAAGACGGTGGATACATTGCATACCGTTATTAATTGATGCCAGGTTGGAAATTTATACACAGACATATATACGCACACAATCACACACACATTATAATGTGTGTGTGTGTGTGTGTGTGTGTGTACATACACACGAGGCTTATACCGAAAATAATTAAAAAGTGGGTATACTCTTTTATTAACGGACATAGCTCGTTCAAATTGCAGATTGCGCATGTCAGCAGAGTAAGGCTTCCTTTATAAAGAGGCAATAGTCTCCTTCTCAAATGATCCATTTGTGTCTTCTTTGAACCCAAATCACGAATCCAGTTTTAAAACTCCAAGTGTGCATTGTTGCATTCACTTATTCACAGCTAATGTCATATGGTCAGTGTCATCAAATCGTTATCCTCGAAGACTGCTCTTAATTGTACCTAACAGATGGACATCAGGGGGCGTTAGATTTAAGTTATGCGCTTGGTAGGTTACCACTGTCTCCCAGTTTGTTGTCTGCTTGATTTGTTACTGAATACACGTGTGTTCATGCATTACCATGGTGAATCTATATCATTTTCACGTTCTGCTTCAGTCTCTTTTTTTTGCAATCGTTCCTCTAGTCTTATTGAGTGTCTCAAGATACTGCTTGTAGTTCAATGTCTAAACCTTTGTTTAGTGATCATAAAAATACGACCGCATTTCACCCCGTTTCACTAGTTCGGAAAACGTATCTTTATTAGCTTGAAACGTTTCCAGCAGAGCAGAGCATACTTCCATCTTATATTCTTACAATTAAGTGTTAAACACTTTGATCTCACTTTCTGAAACCCAAAATCTTCCACCATTTTCTTTAAAGCATTGTGATCAGAGCTACTAATGTATTTTGAGTTGTTTGTCCGCGTGAATCAGTTTGTCTGCTCGCCGGCGATCCATGTCAAAAGTCGCAACAATTGTCTTCCACTGCATAGCTTTTCATCAATGTTGTTTATTCATCAATCCGTGCCCATTGCTTTTGCCGATTGTGTTAGACATGTAAATGGCCTATAGCCTTCTATTAATGTCGAACAGCCTACTCACACTTTTCATCAGGACGTCAGTGATGGCGTATTGTTTTTACTTGGAGCCTATTATTTGCCTCCAATGAAAAACAGAAGTGTTACTCTATAAACATGTGCAATTTGAAAGAGCTATGAGGTCAAAAAAAAAAAGATAAATCCACTTTTGCATTACTTCGATACATCCTCTTATATAGATTGGTAATTATTTTTATTTAGAAGCAACGAAAAATAGAATGTGCATATGTTAATAGAGATTAAAGATGTCTAATTCATAGCTCTGAGCTTCATATAGTCGAATACTAAAAGGAGGGAAAACGGTAAAATAATATATATGAAAGCATATATATGAAAGCTAATACATCGAAATATCAGGTATTTTCAAAACATAATTGGCTAAAAGAGTCTCCCAAAGAATGAATTTGCTACATCCACAAATATGATCACAACTAATACAAAATAGCAATCATTTATTCTTCAAGATTGTAATTTAATTGAAAATGGCTGCTTCTCACTTTCTGCGTTTTTACACATTAGAATCTGAATACAAAAATAAAACAACATTACACAAATATTTTTACACTTGAAGGAATGAATATCGCGTGTTACATATATGTATACACACACACACACACACACACACACACATATATATATATA
>NC_068988.1:48200716-48203084 GCF_001194135.2 Octopus bimaculoides | reverse complement strand
CGGTTTAACAAGAGATATTTAGTAAAGCAGAACATTCCAAAACAAAAAGGATTAAAGGAAAATCTATTTGCTAAAATAAGGCGTACCAATCGTACTATAGTCAAGTCTTTAGACATCACTTTTAATTTAGTTTCACAAATTTATCCCTTACCCCAAATATATTGAACAACTATTTTGTATAAGTTTTTTAGTCATTTGCCAAGTATTTTATGTAATTTAATTCTTCCTATATCTTTTGGTAACGTCATTCTCGGTAGGTGAACTCATATTCAGCAAAGTTTCTCATTACCATAACACCTTTCTCTCTCTCTCTCTCTCTCTCTCTCTCTCTCTCTCTCTCTCTCTCTCTCTCTCTCTGTGTGTAGCAGAGGATTGTAAGATTGTCAAATTCAACACGTAACACAGTGTAATGCTTCAAATCGTAAAATTATACCTCAAAATATTCGGTGGTGTAATCCAATATATAGTTTGAGTATGAGAACAATCATAGCTAAAGAGTTACTTAATTTCGTTTTGCTTCACTTCTAATGAACCACAACTATCACGAAATCTTTAACAGACATTATATTTACTTTAACAATACTTCCTATGAAATCACTTCAAGTTCCATTGAATGCTAAAAGACTTTCTAAAATAACTATTTCACCTTCTTCATCTGCCTGTAATTCTACTGATCATACAATTGTCCACTGGATGGTAACTGTCTGATAAAATTATGAATATAATGACCATAAGACGGTTAAACAATAACTAACTGAGCTAACTATCTTATATTGAATTGAATAAACAGCTTAAGGCTCGTCTTTAACACATAAAATCTTTTGTTCTTTTGAACTCGGCTATAATAATAATAATAATAATAATAATAATAATAATAATAATAATAATAATAATAATAATAATAAACATTGAAAAATACCTTAGGAATGAGAACCCAGGTTCGAAATTTTCTCAAGACACCTGATAAAGGCTGGAGGGTATATCAGCTGAAACGTTGTGTTAACAACAAACGAGATGAGGACAAATATCCATCAATTGTAAATAATGTAAATAATGTAAACGAATAATATCCTGAACGTTTAGACATTGTTGGAGACTGGTGAACCTCGCCAAATCTTTTGGTGAAATTATTTTCTCTGATATCTCAAAAATACCTTTTCTCCCTTCTTCATTTCATGCTTTTTTAATCTTCAAATGAACATCTTATTCAAGGTGCGCGTGCGCGCGAGTGTACGCATTGTGGCACTTCGTCGGTTACGACGATGAGGGCTCCGATTAATTCGATCAACGGAACAGCCTGCTCGTAACATTAACGTGCAAGTGGCTGAGTACTCCACAGATACGTGTATCCTTAACGTACTTTTCGAGGAGATTCAGCGTGACACAGAGTGTGACAAGGCTAGCCCTTTGAAATACAGATACAACAGAAACAGGAAGAAAGAGAGTGAGAGAAGATTGTGGTAAAACAGTACAGCAGGGTTTACCCCACCCGCTTGCCGGAGCCTCATGGAGCTTCAGATGTTTTCGCTCAATAAACACTCACAACGCCTGATCTGGGAATCGAAACCGTGATCTTACGACCGTGAGTCCGTTGCCCTAACCTCTGCGCCATTGCACCTTCACGTGTACTCATAGAACCATATAGAACAGTCCACACATACTCGAATGCCTTTTCATTGAATGTTCAGATAGCTGCTGATATGCTTTACTATTTATATTTTCTCATGTTTCATCGATTACAAGATGCTTAAAAATGAAAACGAGAAACTCATATTCAGAAATGTTTAGGTTACAACATTCAACAAATATACTTTTACCTCAGCAAAGAGTACTCACTTTTGATCTTTCTTTTCACTTACAAGTGTTTTAAGAAAATGCGGTAACACATACACATGCATTGCTGACGCAAATTTACTACAACTTTCAAAGGAGATACTTTGATTGAGAATCGAACACCTTAATTCAATATTAAATAATGATCAACTAAACTTCTTGAATAATTCCAAAGGATTAAAGATATATAAACGCTATGCAGTTGAGTAATGAATTGTAACATATGAAAGACACTGCTAATATGAGATTAAAAGAATGGGGAGAGGGAGTGAGAGTTTAGATGGAGAAACGCCGAACATTAATGGCATGACGTCTGCTTATGCTTTAATTAAATAAAGATGAGCGTATCGTATGCCATAAAGAAGTTGGAATTAAGAACGCCAAAGATTTTTAAAATAGCATTACGAAGTACATGAAGTTTTTTGAGTAAGAATAATTATTTTCAGCATTAAATTAAAATGAACAGATGTGCCAGTGTGCTTAAGACAACAAGAGCGATATCAGCAAAAGACTAGCTTTTCAAAAAATAGTTTGG
>NC_068988.1:48196045-48200400 GCF_001194135.2 Octopus bimaculoides | reverse complement strand
TATATATATATATATATGCATACATATGTATATATATATATATATATATATATATACCCGGTCAATGCTTGCCCCGTGTAAATATATCAAAGTATCACCGTGCAAAATCAACTGTAGATTAAATAGTTATATTTTAATATACGCCGATAAGCTTTATGAAATATAAAACTGTCGAGCCGTATATGGTATTAGATGTATTTCTGTGTAAATTGAATGTTGGAGTTTATATTTTTAGCATTGATTCAAATTCCAAATGTTTATCAATGGTCCCATTCCAAATGATAAAACAGCCGTTTAGATATTTGTCCGGTTCTCTCTTATATAATGGTGAAATGAATATCCATATTTTTGCAGTGACACTTCGTATATGGTAAATTCAAAATATCTCATTATTAGGTTCGTAAGAATAGAGGCTGCCCCTGCTCTTGCAGAGAAAGAGGGAATGTGAAAGAAGCTTGTAGTTGAGAAAAACCTTGGAGATTATTGCTGTTTCGTGCTCATAGTCTTCTTGTAATGCTGTCTTTTATGTTGTAGCTTCGTATACTAATGTTCGTTGTGTTAAATCATTGATCGAGCTTGCACGAGCATTTTTAACCCGCCCACGCCACCATCTCGGTCTTGCATCAGTTGAGAGAGGTTTTCGAGGAGGCATCCAGTGTCGCTGGTGAGTTGATCTACGTACATTGTGTTCGGACGATTTGCTCGAATACAGCTATGCTTTGGCATCCATAGTAGTATGTAACTTGCCAGCTTTTGCTTAGCTCTCCAGCAATCTCCTACAAAGCGCAAGCGATTTTCCATTTTAAGGATGGAAACACACATGTCCCTCCTACTGTTGGTTAGATTAATTCTCCAAGTTAGGTTTAAGGCTGTTCTTAACTTTCTGGTATATGTTCCATCTAGCTTGGATTCCAATTTTTATTTCATTTTTTTTTTTTTTTTTTGGTAATCATCCAGGCTGTTGCTCCATGTAAAAGGACTGACTCTCTTTATTGCACGGAAAAAAAAATTCTCTTAATGTTGTCAAACGGGGTTGATTTCCAGACAACATCCACCTTGTTTAGAACCTACCCTGCTTTGGCTGTCCGAGATTTTAAATCCTTTTCAGTTGATGCTATCTGAGAACCGTGGTATGTGAAATTATTAACTTGATTTGGGGAATTTCTGATAATGTTGGTGATAGATCATTGTTGATTGTGAGCAAAGAATTTCGCTTTATTGAGGTTAACAAGCAATCCAGCATCCTTTACAGTCTTTGAAGTAATTGGATGGAATTTGATATTGTATCAGAGTTCAAATTTAAATCTTCAACAAAATCTATATTAATTATTTTTTTGAGCTGGATGTCCTATCGTTCTTCTTTTTATGGGCGTGAAACTTAGGCTGTTTAGATTATCAAATGATGCTCTGAGGACATGATCCAGAGTGATCACAATGAGAAAAGGTGCCAATGTATCGCCTTGAAGTACTTCGGCTCTGATATCAAAGAAACTTATATCTCCAACTAGGACCAT
Source organism: Octopus bimaculoides (assembly GCF_001194135.2). Lineage (NCBI taxonomy): Eukaryota > Metazoa > Mollusca > Cephalopoda > Octopoda > Octopodidae > Octopus > Octopus bimaculoides. The sequence continues at coordinate 48,198,886 of NC_068988.1, read as the reverse complement.
ACCATTGATTAGGTGTTGTGAGAGAGTATCATATTGTTGCTTATGGTATCTCAGGGATACCTTAAGCCTATAGTACTTTCTCCATTTTACCACGGTGGGTAGAGTCAAAAGCCTTTTAGAAATCAACAAACTAATACTGATTCAAGATTTCTGGTTTTACTACTTCTAGTAGAAGACGAATCCCGACAGCTGATCTATTTTTTCTGAGGCCATTTTGATTTCTCTAAACTTTCTCAATTTTAGCTCGCATCCTGTTCAGTAGGAGTTGAATTATGACGTTTTGCAGTGATAGCTGTAAGCGTGACGCCTCTGTTCTGTAATTCTCTGCTGAATTAGCCAATGTCATTTGTGTGTTTGTGTCTGTGTATGTGTATGTGTGTGTCTGGTGTGTATATGTGTGCCTGTGCGTATGTGTATTTACAGCAATTACTTTTCATTCGCAATCACACGCTGTTACACCGATTACGTAGTAATGCCACAATCTTTCCAATCCACATACAGTCATTATTCTATATCCCTGTATATTTACAGCAGATCAGAACTGTAGTTATAAATTCTAGATAATATTCATAGAAATTTCAACTGCATTTTCGAAGCTATACACTTTGCCAAAATTTCCAGTATGCGAATGATATAGCATTTGTCTATATCATTTAATGAACCACTACTGATGGTATTCTAAGTCGTATTATAATTATGCGATTTTCTTCGTGTAATTACAAATTGTTTATTATTATGTATGGAGTCATTTTTAAGTTGATATTCCTCTTATATTTCCCTATTTGTCGGACCTTCTCTGTAAACTAAATATACTATCTACAGAATGAACAATTACTCTTTAGATTTTTAAATTAAAGCATTAAAATAGCTCCACAGAACATCTCAAAAAAAGAATTTAATTGCAATATATGATTTTATAAAAGGATCTCCCGGACGCTGTCTTATATTCTTCATAAAGATGATAAGGCCTTAAAAATTCTGATATTCGAATTTAAACCCAGAAACTTCTACTTCACAAGAAAATTCTTGATTTTTTTTAAAGAGATATATTTGGAATAGCCAAAAACATTAAATTAAGAAATAACTGAATAATAAAATCACCTTCCAACATAACCTGACAAAGAATGTGAGTAACATCTGATACTTAATTATACCATCTTAATCAATTCTGCAAAAAACAAAAACATATACATACTTGAAATTAGCTACAATTCTTAAAACATATTTTTAGCTAACATTATTACTAACGCTTTTGAAATCTAATAGTAACTCACTCCCCATTAAATCCGAAGTTAAATTATATTACTTCCAAACAATGCATGGCGAAAAGAGTAGAAATTTAGGCTTTAAAAATATGCTACGTTACTTTAAATTATCACAATAGTACCTTTTTAAAGTCTATTCACAAATTTCACTTTATCTGGATTAAATCTGATATTGTTTGGGTTATTATTGGTAAACATGTATTTACCACCAAGATTCAAAATAATCGAAGTTTTTTATGCATTGGAATAATAGCATCTCCACCATGAAATGGTTTTAAAGCATGCATAAGGAGTACGCCCACATTTTCACTCAATTTATCAAAGCTGGCTAATAAACCATCAATAATTAAACTGTTTGCATCAATAAAATTTGCTCAAATCCCGTTCTCCCATCGCAGAAATTGACACAAATCTGATATTGCATGATAGAGAATCTATTCTCTTCAGTAGCAACATTTAGGTTTAAAAAAGAAAAGAAAAATAACGTTCTCAATGATGTTATGGAAGCAAGAGCCTCTAATTTAAACGCTTAATATATCATTCATCTCATCAGTGCTAAATTTAATATCATACACAGTGGATTATATTATGACGATGGCTCACTAATTTCAAAACACCTCAGTAGAGAATAGGCAGAAAATTACAGGAAAAAATTACTTTCTGTTACAAACTATATTGTAATAATTTCCTATTCCATTTTAAGACCAAATGGTGTATATCATATATAGGCTGTCGCTCTAATCATATATCTTATATCCATATGAACTTCAATAGAATGTTAGTAACAAGTTCTCTTCTATCTCATATACTTAAGTAATCTTTAACAATCTAGTGAGCTAGCATGTTAACTATTCTAGCATGAAGTGCTTTAAAGAAAAAAAAATAATAATATTTTCAGTCCATGAAAGACAAAGAATGCCAAAAGACTGATAGTGATATAAAGTACCTGCATGGAGAAAATTTTTCTATATCAAGATAGCTTTCAATTTCCTATAAACAATAAGCATTAAAAAAAATGTTTCAACAAAATTCACCTAAACTTAGATATTGCACAACACGTAATTTGTCTAAAACCACTTCCACAATTAGCAATTAATAAATTACAGATGAAATGAATTTTTCCAACCAAAAATTTGTAAATTGTCATACACCCAATTCTTTTACGGTTTGGTGCAAATATCTTGCGAAATCGACCATATATTTAGCGACTGTAATCGAGCAGTCTCCCAATCGAATTCGAATGCATTCATTTATACAAGAAATTATGCACAAATATTTTCTGCATTAGTGGATGAAAGAGTAATTATGAAATTTTGAATCGTAATGTAATCATGTAATGTTCAGTTTCAAATATATGTATGTTCATGTGGACGCGTGTGTACTTGTGTATGCATGCATGTGTGTATGCTTCTGTGTATGTGTGTGCCTACCTACATATACATATATATATATATACGTATGTGTGTGTATATATGTGTGTGTATATATGTGTATATATATATATATATATACATACATATCTGCATATATATTTATATACATACATATATATATTTATATTTATATATATATATAT
>NC_068988.1:48191551-48192568 GCF_001194135.2 Octopus bimaculoides | reverse complement strand
ATGTGTATATGTATAGGTGAGTATGTAGGTAGGTATGTAGTTGTGTACATACGGATGTAATGATAGTTGGCCACACAGTTGTGTATGTATGAATAAGTATGGGTATATGTGAGGGGACATAATGTGTATAAGGATGTATATCTGGATATGTATAGATGAGAATGTATTTATCCTCATTGTTACTGTTGTGGCTATAGAATTAGGAGATGTGTGGCTGCGCGCATACATATGTATATACATACACGCACGCATGAGCGTGAGTACGGGGGGATATACATTTCACGCGTGTGGGGCGGGGTGCGCAGGCAGGCTAGCATCTTGACCGGCCAGTGGCTATCCAACCGTAGCTAAGCGTGGGCAGTTTAAAACAATAGTTGCCCAATTGGAAGGAGGAAGTTAACGGTAGTAATTAACCATCCCCCATTAGCAACAGAATGGTAGAGCCGTTGGAAGAGGCAACAGGATATCTTACACCGCTAAGTTTGAAAGTTTGGCATATTATTGTTGTTGTTGTTGTTGTTGTTGTTATTGTTGTTGTTGTCACCATCATCGTCACCATCACTGTTATTGCTACTAGAACATTAATAACTTGTATAAAATGAACTTCTACATAGAACCTTCCAATATATACAGAAATGACACACACACACTCAACAAAACTTCTTTTCTAAAGAACACTTACAGCTTTCTAGATACGGCTAATAGAGCTGATACCACAAACAGCGTATGTGGTGGAATGTTTGCTTATAAAAACTTGTATATGCACACATGAGAGTAAGGGGACATCCGAGTAAGGCTGTGCACACGAACCCACACATATAGATGTGCATTGGAGTGCCTATAGCGACCTATCTATAATGTTTGTAGGCTTTTCGGGTGCCTTGTATTTTTAAGGGTTTTTTGACATATATCTTTTTTATATTTTTGCATGTCCCACATGCTATACCTTCATTTATGTATTCTTTATTATTATTATTTTTTCCTGCTGTACCCTTATTTTTATTTTTATTTTTATTT
>NC_068988.1:48187044-48190109 GCF_001194135.2 Octopus bimaculoides | reverse complement strand
ACACACACACACACACACACACACACACACACACACACACACATTTATATATATATATAATCGCAGAAAGTGAGAGTTAAAAGCTCTGTATACATGTCTGAAGATAATTTCATAATACGGAATAGTTTCTTATATATAGAGAGAGATACAGGTACAAAGACTGAGAAAAAACACGTCAGCAAGTAGCCAGATTGACATAATCCTCGTCGTAGGTGGAGTAATGATGATGTAAAAAGTGTGTGCAGTGGTAGAAATGATACTGATAAGTTCATCTATTATTTTTCCATCTTTTACTTCTTTCAGTCATTAGATTGCGGCCGTGCTAGGGCACCGTCTTGAAGTTTTAGTCAAATTAATCGACCTCTGTACTTCTTTTTTAAGCCGGGTACTTATTCCATTGATCATTTTTGCCGAACTGCTAGGTTGCGGGGACGCAAACACACCAACGCCGGTTTTCAAGCGTTGGTGGGAGGACAAACACACACACACAATGACACGCACACACACACACACATACACACACACACACACACACACACACACACATATATATATATATATATATATATATGACAAGCTTCTTTCAGTTTCTTATTTCTTTATTGCCCACAAGGGGCTAAACATAGAGTGGACAAACAAGGACAGTCAAAGGGATTAAGTCGATTACATCGACCCCAGTGCGTAACTGGTACTTAATTTATCGACCCCGAAAGAATAAAAGGCAAAGTCGAACTCGGCGGAATTTGAACTCAGAACTTGGGCAATAAAGAAATAAGAAACGTTAGTAAGCCGCGGCGAAATGCTTAGCGGTATTTCGTCTGCCGTTACGTTCTGAGCTCAAATTCTGCCGAGGTCGACTTTGCCTTTCATCCTTTCGGGGTCGATAAATTAAGCACTAATTACGCACTGGGATCGACGTGATCGACTTAATCTCTTTGTCTGTCCTTGTTTGTCCCCTCTACATTTAGCCCCTTGTGGGCAATAAAGAAATAAGAAACGTTAGCACGCCGTGTGAAATGAATAGCGGGATTTCGTTTGTCTTCACGTTCTGAGTTCAGACTCCACCGAGGTCCACTTTGCTTTTCATCCTTTCGGGGTCGATAAATTAAGTACCAGTTGCGTACTGAGATCGATCTAATCGACTGGTCCCCCTCCCCCAAATATTCGGGCCTTGTGCCTAGAGTAGAAAAGAATGATAACTTGTGTTCGTTGTCGCATGTTCGCTACCCCACGTAGGCCAAAGAATGTTGCACGGAGAAGAATAACATATGGGCGATCGTCCCAAGTAGGAACAATGGAATGAGGACAATCTACTACCGTGCGTGTCAAACGGTTTAGTTTTGAAATCCAGTGAATCCCGTACAGAATAATACGGCTGACCGAAGAATACAAGAGTGCAACAGGTGAAATTTTTTGACTATAATAACCAAGGACATTTCAGAAGTCTGAATATATTTGTGTATAAAAAAAAATAAAAAAATAACAGCGACAATAATATACGCGTGTATATATACTTATATATACATACATACATACATGCATACATGCAAATGTGTGTGGATATAACTACATATGCAGTATGTATGTATGTATGTATGTATGTATGTATGTATTATGTATGTATGTATGTATAGATAGATAGATAGATAGATAGATAGATAGATAGATAGATAGATAGATAGATAGATAGATGTTCGTATATGTATACGTGTGTGCGCGCGTGTGTGTATCTTTGTGTTTGTATTTGTCTCTCGCCCAATGCGTGACAACTGGTGTTTGTTTGTTTACTTCCCCACAACTTAGTTCTTCAGCAAAAGAAACCTTCACACCAAGTACCAGGCTTAAAAAAAACACAAGTGCTGGTGTCAATCGTTTTGGCTAAAATCCTTCAAGGCGGTGCTTCTGAATGGCTGCAGTTTAATAACTGAAACAAGTAAAATATAAAAGAAAAAGAAAAGACAAGAGGAGATTCTCAAGATAAACAATTTTCTCCAGACAGGTCTTGGCATGATACACAAACTGCAATGGCTGGAAAGGCGAAACGCTTATAGAACATTCTATATCTACTAATAAATTTTAGTTAAACAATATGATTGGAATATCTGTCATATTTATTTTGTATACCATGTGTACACTAGTTACGTAATGAAGTCTGTCAAAACGTCTCTGTGTACGAGCATAATAAAAAACAATGTGTTTGATAAGGAACGTGCCGCGAAAATTCCATATGGATTAGAATCTGTGTCTCTCTGTCTCTCGATACTCATGTGTGTAGTTGCGTGTCTTTATATATGTATATGTGTAATCATTAATATATATAAGTATGTATGTATGTACGTATGTATTTATGTATGCATATAGACAAAGCACACGAACACATAACAACACACACAAACATATATATAGATAGATAGATAAATGCGGTGTGTGCGTAAATGTGCATGTGTTTCTGTGACTGTATGCTTGGTTCCAATAATATATTCCATTTCATAGCCCACTTATCACATTTATGTAATCTTCAAGCTTCAATGGATTTTGGCATATTTCTATTCTTATATACTTTAGCTCATCTCTGCTCTAGGCCATTCCTCGTGTTGTGCAATATAAAATAAATTTAAACACATCTATCTATCTGTCTATCACTCTCTCTTTCTCTCTCTCGCTCTCCCTCTCTATCTCTCTCTCTCTCTCTTTCTCTGTATATATGTATATACACATATGTGTGTGTTTGTGTGTGTGTAGGTATATATATGTGTATATGCATGTATGTGTGTGTATATATATACAAGCAGAAATATATTGTTCAATCGTAAAAGAGTGTAAGTATAGTTGCATATACGTACATCCTTTTTCGACTATGGGGGCGTCTATATACATATTCATGTATATCTATCTAATCTATCTATCTATTTATCTATTTATCTATCTATCTATCTATCTATCTCTCTCTCTCTCTCTCTCTCTCTCTATATATATATATATATATATATATATATGTATGTATGTATGTATGTATATATATATACATGTATATATGTGTATATATATATATATATATATATATA
>NC_068988.1:48185325-48186144 GCF_001194135.2 Octopus bimaculoides | reverse complement strand
TATATATATATATATAGGAGTGGCTGTGTGGTAAGTAACTTGCTTACAAACCACATGGTTGCGGGTTCAGTTCCACTGCGTGGCACCTTGGGCAAGTGTCTTCTACTATAGCCTCAGACCGACCAAATCCTTGTGAGTGAATTTGGTAGACGGAAATTGAAAGAAGCCCGTCGTATATATGTGTATGTGTATGCGTATGCATGTGTTTGTGTGTCTGTGTTTGTCCCCCAACATCGCTTGACAACCGATGGTGGTGCGGTCACGTCCCCGTAATCTAGCGGTTCAGCAAAAGACACCGATAGAATAAGTACTAGGCTTCCAAAGAATAAGTCCTGCGGTCGATTTGATCGATTGAAGGCTCTGCTCCAGAATGACCACAGTCAAATGACTAAAACAAGTAAAAGAGTAAAGAGTATACATACATTCAACCATATATATACGTGTGTGTATATATCTGTGTGTATACATAAGAATATATACATGCATACATATATATATGTTTGTATGTATGTATACATAGATTTAATACACACACATACATACACATACTCTCAAACACAAAAACATTTATATTATCGTCTATCAGAGAACTGTAAAGCCCTCAAGTTTATTTCCTTTCCTTTATCCACAGAACTACAAGAAAGTGAATGGGAAATTCATCAATATACTTCGGCACTGTTAATCATAACTTTAAACATTTCTTCGCAACAACCACTGGCTCGCCTGCATACATGCTTACATGTATGCGTGCTAAACCTCATTGGTTTTGTTGTTGTTTTTATTATTATTACTTTTATTGACTTCTTATATATATATATA
>NC_068988.1:48183916-48184981 GCF_001194135.2 Octopus bimaculoides | reverse complement strand
CTTATTTCATTTTTGTATTGTTATTTTGATATGATTACCTCCATATATCTAATGGAAATTTTCTTTCGGCTAAAATATAACTTTATTATTATTATTATTATTATTATTATTATTATTATTATTATTATTATTATTATTATTATTATTATTACTATTATTACTATTATTATTATTATTATTGTCGTTATTATTGAGTTGCTATTGTTATTGTTATTGTTGCTGTTGTTGTCACTGCTACTGCGACTGATGATGTTTTTTTATTCTTGCTTTCTCAGAGACGATTTCTTTCGTCTTCCTTCTTTTTTTTCTTCTTCTTATTTTGTTTTGGTCTATGACATTTGTAACATTTTGCAACAAGTCTAGATTGGAAGAGGGCAAAAGAAAGAAAGAAGAACAGTAAGTGGTTGGCGATAATGCACGGAAAAGTACGAGAAAGGAGGATGTTGGGGTGATCACCTTAGATCTAAAACAAATGAAATCATGTCAGTATGTCATACTACAATATATCTTCAGAGCATACGATAAATTATTGAGAAAGCTACTATATAGTAATATGACCTCTTCAATATAGAATCTATGTCCTCTCTCACAAATGTTTGAATAACTTAGAAATGAGGACAGTATATTTAATTTGTAAATCTCAGAAACTCTATGTGCCCGTAACAGTTGTGACAGTCTAATTTTCTTGTGTGAAACACAAGAACAGTAGTGATGGCAGATATCGTCATCGTTTTCCACGTCCGTTTTCACAAACTTGTATGGGTCAGACGAAACATATTAAGGCAATATGCTACTGCTTGACGGCAGCGAACTTGTTTTCAATGGTTGTTTATTTCATTTGTCTTTGCAGCCCAAAACTGGCTAAATCAACGAAATATCGGACCTATTGTTTACGGAAGATGTAAGCAGTTATCATTCTTACTCAAACGGTACCAATGTGAAGATATGAAGGGACAAAAGAACTTACATATGCATACACTGATATGCATGTGTATATACACACATACACACACACACACACACACACAGATATATATATATATATATATATGTATATATATATAT
>NC_068988.1:48180443-48182849 GCF_001194135.2 Octopus bimaculoides | reverse complement strand
CTCCATGGCAAGATTTATTTTGTGTACACAAATTTAATTTGCGGTCCATGGGAAGAGCCGTTTTAACGATGCGTCCTGCCCAGCTCTTCGAAACGCCGGTGTTAAAACGGGGGTAGCTGATGAAGTAGAATGTTCTCTATGTGGCTTGTGTGTTTTCTCGTCTACATTTTGTTTGCAATGTCCTGTACCCAGATATGCACCTATACATACAGGTGGATGTCGGTATGCACATACCTGTACGTATATATGCATATACTCATTTACTATTCGTATATATATATATATATATATATATATATATATATAGTGAGAGAAACAGACAGACAGACATTCAGATAGATAGATAGATAGATATACCTAAACGTTTTATATTTAGCCAACCAAATTTCACTCACTATTTTAGATGGATGACATTTTCCCAAGATAGCACACTGTGGATTTGAAAAAGTCAACTGTTACAATTCGTATAAAAAGTTTGACAAGTATAAGAACTTCATCGAATTGAGTTACTTATTTTCTCAAAGAGTAGTTGAATCATAAATCGGTAACATAAGAAATTTTCAATTTCAGTCATTGATTGTTTGACAGCTTCTCGTATATGCTATTTGTCAACTGAAGTTCTGCTGACTAAATCTACTAAGTTACAGCAACAAACCAGCATAGATACTTTTCTCCTGACACTGCTAACTCGTCCTTAAGGCGGGATAACTCTGTTGGCGGTAGGTCTATCTTTTTACACCTTACGAGCCTTCCATTTGCTTTTTTGATTCTTTTCTTGACCATCCTTGAAAGATTGTCTCTATTCTCCAGTTTGTTTTTCATCCAAACTGTCACAACACCATGTACTGGAACGGATCTTTAGTTCTTGATCCTTTTTTCCTTGATTTCTTGATGGGCTTTCTGCTCACCTTTCTGTTACTAAAGTCTTCGACTGAGAACAAGGCGATCATTCTAACGTTTCTGAAACTGCAATTTGTCGTTCTCATGCAACAATAGTTCCTGTAGACTATTGTTGTTGTTGTTGTTGTTGTTGCTCTTGTTCCTTATGTAACTGCCGTTGTTATTGTTGCAGCCAGGGTTGAGAAAGTAACTTAAAAATCATATAGATGATTCTGATGAAATACGTATAAATATATGTGTGTATATGTGTGTGTGTGTGTGTGTGTGTGTATGTGTGTGTGTGTGCGTGTGTGTGTGTGTGTGTGTGTGTGTGTGTGTGTGTGTGTGTATTTGTAATCTAAATAAAGGAACGAAGAAATACTTTAACTCATATTTAATGATCAGTTACAATTCTTTATGTTCCAGGTCTGTTAGCAACGCCAGTTTACTCAAAATTTTGAAATGGGAATTTACGTTACATTTGCGGTTTTAGACATTAGAATGGCACTTCATCAGAATTTCATCACCTGTATGTGTGTATCTGTGTGTGAGTGTGCATATACGCACACATACGCACACACACACGCACAAGCGCACGCACATAATTGTTAAAACTGTTGCTCCAGTCTGACATTGGTTAGATTGGCCTCGCTGTGTCCTAGCCATTTGTCCTCTTTCATTCCGTGGAACACACACTAAACTCGTAGTACCAATCATTGTTAATGTGTATGCCATGTTTTAAAGGCATAGTTTTAGACCTCTTCTTTTTTTATTGCTTAATTCTAAATTATGCCTATCTGTAGGCAACTAAGCCCACTTCAAATTATACTTCAGAGTAAACAGTTACCTTGGATTTGTCTACGTTCTACATACATAAATGCACATACATATGCAAACATACACATACACACATACGCACACATATACATTCATACATACACATTTTACGCCAACATTCTACTTATAGCAAATGTTCCAATTTACGTGAAAAAAAATATTGGTTGAATTCTTAAAGAATTTAATTTCCTCTTTTAATGTCAAATGCGTAAGAGCAGAAACGAATCGTAATTTGAAAAAGTAGAGTGAAACACTACGAGTTAAAGTTGATTGACAACAAGGTCACTTTGACTTCTGCATGTATAGTATGTTCTGTGTAACTAGAACGTACTATACTGATATCCTTCTTCAGCTAAATAACATATGTTTAGATCTTCTTAAAACGATTCCGAACAGCAAAAAAAGAAAAAAAGAATTACAACAAAATTAAATCTTGAGATCTTTCTTAAATTGACATAAAGGTCAATTGCATTACACTTAAGTGGAAACGCAGAAAATTACTATACGTTTAGAAAATAATGCTTCTGTTGGGAACAAAAGCAAGTAAGTTCAAACAAATGTTCCTTATCATTTCTTATTACCATTTTTGAAGTCAGAATTAGATCCAAGGCAAGTTATTTTCAGAGCATACCACTACAAATTGCAATGTGCATATGTCTGTATCTATATCCATACCTATATATATATATA
>NC_068988.1:48178333-48180247 GCF_001194135.2 Octopus bimaculoides | reverse complement strand
TATATATATATATATATATATATATATAGAGAGAGAGAGAGAGAGAGTGAGTGAGAGAGAGAGAGTGAGTGAGAGAGAGAGATTGATAAAGATATATATATATATGCCTTCATCTACACTAATATAAAATATATACGAATGTATGTACATTTTCGTATGCCTGCATATATGTATGTATATTATATTCATACATGTATACATACATATATACACACACATATACACACACACACACACACACACACACACACATATATATATGTGTGTGTGTGTGTGTGCGTGTATATATGTATATATATATATGTGTGTGTGTGTGTGTGTGTGTATATATATATATGTATAACGAAGGCGGCTATGAGCAATATGAAACCAAAAAGGAAGAAGCCAATTGTCTGTGACTGGCAGTGTTGGGTATCACCTACATTGCTAGAAATAAGAGGTAAAAACTATCTAGCCGCAAAAATGCACAAGTCTAACAGGGGAGCTACTGACGGGGGAGCTACTGACTGGGGAGCTACTGACAGGGGAGCTACTGACAGGGGAGCTACAGACAGGGGAACTAACCGCCCTACAGCTAACGAGATCATCATATTAGAATTCTAGTTTCGCTTCAAATTAGTGCTCCTCAGTGATGACCACTCCGTCACTGAATGGTTTGGTCAAATCCTGACTGTCAGTACAGTATGATACAATGGATGATTCAGAAAAATAGTAATGTGAAAGTTATAAAATAACGAAGGCAGCTATATATACGTATATATTTATTTTAGTTTTCAAAATTAAGATAAACAAAGTTCTTTATTATCTAAAATATATTTTCTACAATGCTCTTCCATCTATGTGGTAGATTTGCAAGATCTGTCTTCCAAAATTCACTTGTTCGTGACGAAAATTACTCCTCTAGTACTGACCTGACCTCGCCTACAGAATTCATATTTTTCCGTCCAAATGATTTCGAAGACTGCGGAATAAATGATAATCAAATGAGGCAACGTTCGGTGAATATGATGGGTGCGGCATCGTTTCCCATTCAAACTGCTCCAGCTTTTGGAATGTTGTCCTCGCTGTATGTGGCTTAGCATTATCCTCATGGAAGAACGCCTTTCGTCTTGAAACCAAAGATGCCGTTTTTCTTCTAGCGTTGACGTAAGCCGCTCAAGCTGCTCGCACTAGATATTTGTTATCGTTTTGTTTGGGTTTAAAAGTTCAAAGTTGACTAAACCTTTCCTATCTCACCAAACAGATAACAGTACCTTACGTGAGTGACGACGATATTTATCCTGGGATGCCGGTGTTGCTCCTTTCTCTACCCACTGTCTTCGGTGCTTGACATTTTTAAAGAAAACCCATTTCTCATCACCAGTCACTATTCGGTCAAAAAAGGTTCATCCGTGAGACGTGGCACCAAAGAAGAGTGCACATTTACTCTCTGCACGAGATTAGACTTGGAAAGTTTATGAGGAACCCATTGACCCATTTTTCTAAATTTTCCGATGGCACGCAGGTGTCGATGAATTGTTGACTGACCAAATCCATGCTTCTCTGCAAGTTCCTCAACAGCTACGATGAGATTTTGTTCTACCAGGGTTTGCAGGACGTCCTCGTCGAGCTTTACACATCTTCCAGGATGAAGCTCGTCTTCTAGGCTGTAGTTTCCGGCTCAGAATTTCTGGAACCACCGTTGATACTGGCTTACGTTTATTGTCCGATCCCCATATACTGCATTAATATTCCTCGCATTTCCCATTGCATTGCTGCCTTTATTGAACTCAAAAAGCAAAATATGCACAATATGCTCCTTTGTCACTTCCATTATAGCTTTGAAAACAAACTGTTCAAATCGAACTGCACTCTTCAAAACTTGCACTAAGAATAAGTACAAGGTAAAATTACTACCTCTTTTACAGTAAGTTG
>NC_068988.1:48177388-48177761 GCF_001194135.2 Octopus bimaculoides | reverse complement strand
ATGTAAATGTGGGGAATTTGTCATGGTAACTGCTTAAAGGATGGTAAGGGAGTCACTCACTGATTTCCTGGAACGTGGCTGTAGTGAACAATGAGCGGTACACTAAGACACTGAAAACAGTAAAGAAGTCATTAGGAAGAAAATACTAAATAAAAATTTGAAAATAATCCACAATCACCATAACAGAACGCGACCACACATATCCTTAGCAACAAATAAAGCTATCAGCAATATGGACTGGCCAAACTGCTACGGGGACACACACTCACCAGCATCGTTTGTCAAAAAAAAAAAAGAAAGGTGATTTAAGCTTTTGCGGAAATTATAGAGGGATTATGTTATTATTGACTCCCGGAAAAGTTTTTAACAGGAT
>NC_068988.1:48175484-48176358 GCF_001194135.2 Octopus bimaculoides | reverse complement strand
ATATATATATATATATATATATATATATAATGCAATTTTTTTCTCGTAAGATAGTTTAATCTATCTAAGTATAACAGAGTTGGTCTCGGGCACATTTGTCCTTTCCGTGTTCTCATATTCAACTACAGTGAGTTTTGATCACAGAGTGAGTTTTGATCACAGAGTGAGTTTGTCTTTATACAATATTAGAAAAGAGACAAACTTTCGTTATAAAACAATCAGTTTACTAGGCGGTTTGTCCAGATGTTGAACTTTTATTTATTCCTGTTCAGTTCCATTTTCTGTCAGTGCGTTTTATACGTTTCAATATACGTGCAACAAAACAAATTCCCGCCGTCAAACATCTACCATACTCTGAACGTCTAACTTCCCTGGGCATGGATACATTGAAGCGCAGACGTCTGGCAACTGACCTGGGAGACACCCACAAGATTATCCACCATCTTTTCAGCAACAACCTTGGGCACCTTTTTGAATTCCATGTGACAAACACTCGCAGATATGCTTATAAAATTAAAACAAAAACAACAACAACACAGCACCCATAACTTTTGGAAACATTTTTTTCACGCTCAGAATTGCTGAAGCATGGAATAAACTACCCGCATCAGTTATTAGCTGTCGAGACACTACATCCTTCAAAACTTCCATGCTTCCTGAAATCCGCCAACAGCACACCTGATTGCCTTTTTTTTTTAGTTGTAGTGCACCTGAGCACTGTATACAAAAATCTCTTTCATTATATCATATTTGTGACAGGAATATTTGGCTGTCCTAAAGCATAAAAATTGACAATGGAGTACTGTATCCGATGCAAAAACAAGTAAACAACACGAACACGATTCGCTCAGATACTGTTGATATCATCAAAACA
>NC_068988.1:48168929-48174122 GCF_001194135.2 Octopus bimaculoides | reverse complement strand
TGATGTAAGACAATGTGTATGATGTATGTAAGTATGTGTATGTGGGACCCTGTCAGTGATGTCAGTTTAACACGATACATGCAAAATTTGTTTAAAAATATATTGATTTCTTACTATTATATGTGTATGGCGGTGAGCTGGCAGAATCGTTAGAACGCCGTCCATAAGGCTTAGCGGCATTTCGTCCGTCTGGTTAAATAAATATTCAATTTATCACCCTCAGTATATAAATATAAATTTTCATAATTATGTTCTCTGACCGGCCACATCAATTGCAGTGAATTATCTTCTGCAGAACTGCTTACGGAATTTAGCGCGCCAGAGCTGAGACATTTGAAAATAACCCCAATGTAATCAGTAGAACTCTACGCACGTCAAGCTTTATAAAGACAATTCGTGTATAGTTCTGCATATTATATTGAATTAGAACGGCCGTACTGATGAACCACGGACGCTTTTACGTAAGTAAGAGAGTCGATGGCGAAACCCGGTATACGATTAATTCTTTATTTTGTATATTGTCATTTGTCTTGCCCGCTTATGTTCTGGTGTTTGGTGAATTTTTTCTAGAGAACATTATTTTCTTTGTGGTTAGATCGTAGATGATCTCTTTCTAGCATATCGGATGTCCACTTAGTTGTCATCCCTTCTTATACGTATATATATATATATATATATATAGATAGATAGATAGATAGATAGATAGATAGATAGATAGATAGATAGATCAGTCAAGTTCACCATGTGCCAGAATCAACCGCTGGTATTGCTAAGGCATTGTGGGTTACTGTCTAGTAAAAGAGTTCCGACTGCTTATTTTTCATTTTTCTAAGTTTGGCATAATTTTCTCGGGTCACTGTCGTGTGTGTGTGTGTTTGTGCATGTGCCTTTGTGTTCGTCTCCCACACCGCTGGGCAACCGGTGATAGTTTGTCTCCATAGCCTTACAGTTCGGCTAAAGAGATCGAGAGATAAAACACCAAGCTTTAAAAGTATATGTACTGAGGTCGATTCGTTCAGCTAAAGTTCTTGAAGGCGGTGCTCCAGCATGGCTGCAATCCAGTGACTGAAACAAGTAAAACAAATGTTATCTCTGTACACATGTGTGTGTGTGTGATCATTCTTGATTCATTTTATATTATCAGGTCATTAAGAATGAAATGTTCGATTTTGAACTGAAAGCTTCTTTTACTTTACCAACAAAAAGCAATGAGACAAAATTATCAAAACAATATTGCCATTTTATCGGTAACTTGCTTATGATGCAGCGAAGAATTCTGGAGAGCAAGAGATGATGAAATCACGAAAGGCCTGTTTGTGCATCTTCAGATTTGAAATTTTTTCCTTGCAAAACGTGATAGTCAGTTGGTGCAAGGTCTCGTGAATATGGTGGAAGACAGAGTACTTCCAAGTTCAGTTTTTGTAACTCGAGTAGCATTCTTTGTGCAACGTGTGGTCGAGCATTGTCTTGCAAGAGAATTGGCCTGTCTCTCTTGACCAATCTCGCCTGTTTAATTGCAAGTTCCCTCATCATATCATCCAAAATGGTCGATGTATACATCCGCTGTAATTAACTTACCAGGTCTCATGAAGTTGTAGTGGATGGCACCCGCGCTGGACCACCAACAGACATCATTAGCTTTTTTCTGGTGAATATTCTTTTTTGAATTGTGTTTTGGCACTTCGTCTCTATCCAACCACCGTGCAGAACGCTTGCTATTGTTGAAAAGAATCCATTTTTCATTACACATAACAATACGATGCAAAAATGGTTCGATTTTATGCTGTGACAGCAAAGAATAGCAAGTTTCAAGACAATGTGTAATTTGATGCTCGTTCAGTTCGTGTAGTTACCCACTTGTCCAGCTTCTTAACCTTTACGATTTGTTTCAGATGGTCCAATACAATTGGAATCGAAACATCAAACATTGCTGCTAATTCACGCGTAGTTTGAGATATATCCGCTTCCACTACAGTCTCCAACTAATCATTATCCACCTTGGACTCAGGTCTACCACAGGGCTGATTTTCAAGAGTAAAATCATCAGATCAGAACTTCTCAAAACATCGACGTACAGTGCGCTCATTCACCACATCTTCACCAAACATCTCCTTGATGTTTCGAGCTGTCTGGGTTGCATTGATTCCACGACGGAACTCATTCATAAACAAAACTAATTTTTGATCTATCCATGGGTTCACGAAAATTGATTTACAAGAGAAAACTCACAATATAAATCAGACACCATGAATTGCATTTCCGAAAGTGATGATATAACTCTTCCACGTTGTAAAACAAACAATTGTTAGGAAAAAAACACTAGCGTTAACAACTGTCAAACTTGATTCATAAGAAAATCAGACATTTCATTCTTAATTACCTGATAATTTAATTGAATTTATTCCATTTATCACTACTTTAAGTCTATTCAAAGCTTTTCTATCCTTCCCTCTTTTCTTCTTCAATCTTTTTCCTCTTTTTCTCATTTACTCTTCTTTTTATTATTAGTTTTAATGTATGGCACTATGATGATGTTTATAAATTCACAGTAAAATACATACCAACTATGGAGCCCCTCTTGATTCCTAGCAACCTTCAACTCACACTCTGTCCCTGACTTCATCTCTTCCTCTCACACACTTCGCTCGTTTGTTTCTCCTTTCGCCACTTGCATTCTTTTCCTCCTATCAACACATCCTTTAAATGCCATTGTGACCCCTTGTTTTTCACTAATGTCTTCTTAATTTCCTTTTATCTTCACTGAAACCTGCCTCTTTCTCACAGCATTCCGACACTTTTACTTTTGGCATTATGAAATTCATTCTATAACTCTAATACAGGAGATTATTTAACCATTTTGTCGCTGTATTACTCGAATACGATGAATCTTGCCTATCACAATATAGAAACATTTCTCGTGGCACAAGCAGACAAGATGGAAAAAGCGTTGCCTTGGATGATAGCAAAGGAGACGCGCTGGAACAGCCTTGTTTATTTGCGGGGCTAGGAAATGTCGTCAGGCGCTCACTGCTCTCCACCTGTCGGGCAATAGTGTCGCTGGAAGTTCTACGATAACAATATATAGAAATCTAGTGGTGGGTAAGCGCGATGACGTTTACAGGGAAACTCTAGGCGTCGACGAAGATAAACTAGCTGGTCTCTTTCGAAGGACTTTCGGGCTCAGTACTACCATGGATAACTTTCAGAAGTCCCTGGCCTGGCGGTGCTATCGAGGAGCATTGCCAGTCCGAGATATATCCTGCAGGCACGGAAGCACTGTCGGGTGGAACTATCCGAGTTGTGCGCCGAGCTACGAAACCTTTCTGCATGCACTTGTGCAATGTCTCAGCATTGTTCGACATCACTTGTGGAGTTATGTCGAAAAGCTGTTACCACGTGTAGGACGAATGCGACTCTAGATCGAATCTATCGTGAAGATCGCCCCACCACCTACCTTTAACAAGACAGGGCAGGTGGTGTCTCTCTGCCTGGTGGCTATGGCGAAAGCGGTTGTATGGTGAACGCAGCTAAAAGGATTAAGGAAAGACAACTTTCTCTTCAGTCAAGCTCTCGCCTACTCTTTTAAGTACCACTTGGAAAGGTAAATGAGGGCACACACAAACGTCCTAGCATTAGTGACCTGTGGGTTTATGTCAAACCCACGTTCCGTGTGAGACGGATCCGGCTATCAGCTGAATCCATCGTGAAGATCACCGTGCCGCTTTCTTTTAACCGAGAATAACAGGCAGTTTTTATATGCCTTGGTGGCCATGGCGAAAAAGGTTATGAGGTGGACGAGAGTGAAGAGACTGAAGACTAACATTTTTCTCTTTGGCCAATCGCTCATCAATGTTTTTCAAGTTTCACTTGATAAGGAAAATAAGGATGGAAGGTGGGTAAGAATGGCAGGCATATTATGAGAGAATGGGTTTGCCCTGAGCATACACTAGTAAATCGGAGATAAAGAACTAAGAATAGGTACCTGCTCCAGAAGTCAGGATACCCGTGGTTTCATGGAGTCTTTCCATGAGCAGCCCTCAAACAGCTCCTCCCTATTAAGTAATGCTCATTGTTAAAATGTTAATGCTTTCTTTTTTGTTACAGCTATTTACATTCAAATCCCTCACAATAACATATATCCACACACTACTACATATCCACACACTCAATGATTTGTTCTGTGGCGTCCTTAATACTTTTTCTAAATGTAAACGTAACATAAAGAAATCATCCTCATCCTCATCATCATCATGCTGATCGATATTGTTCTTGCTATTATTATCTTTATTCTTTTTATTCATTGTTTATTCAGTCTTTCATTTTCTTTTTATTTATTTATCCATTTATTTACTTACTTGACCCTTCCTCTCATCTTATAGCATTCCAGTTTTCTCATTAGTTTCCCTTCTCTTCTTTGTTCTCATCCCTACACTGCCACTCCTATTTCCTCTTGTTCTCTCTCTCTCTCTCTCTCTCTCTCTCTCTCTCTCTCTCTCTCTCTCTCTCTCTCTCTCTCTCTCTCTCTCTCTCTCTGCACCCATTCCTACTTTATAGATATTCCACCCATTCTGGCTATGTCCTTTCCTCATCTAGTAGGCAATGTAAACTACCTTAGACCATATATAAAAGACAAATTCTACCATAGTATATATGTTTTGAAATGGCTTAACTGAGGACGATAATGCATACGAGATGAATTCCTTTACTACTATTATGCAATGATCTGAAACGCACATATTAAATTGTTCAAAATATCAATGCCTATTTTGACCTCACTATAATTTACTATAAGCCTTCATCCCAGAAGAAGCTAGACAGTCCCTACTCCATTTACATGGATAATCTATGAAGAATTTGGAGAGGTTTGTTCTATTCAACTCAAGTAGGAAAATTCTGGTAATGTGCATCGCTTCAAAGCATAACACGAAATATGCACATATGCCTGTATGTATATATGCATGCACACACAAACAATTATGTTGATTATGATTTTATATGTGTGTGTGTGAATGCAGATATTTTAATATATATACATATACATACATATATATATATATATATATATATGTGTGTGTGTGTGTGTGTGTGTGTGTGTGTGTATAATTCCCATATCATTCTTTTATTTCATGGATGTTGTTCCAGCTCAAAAGAAAGTAAAATATATATTTTTACTTCTATTTTTTCATTTTCGGG
>NC_068988.1:48163114-48168919 GCF_001194135.2 Octopus bimaculoides | reverse complement strand
AAAGTAAAATATATATTTTTACTTCTATTTTTTCATTTTCGGGGAGTTTTTGCAATGTTAGCAGGAAAAAATGCTTACCCACATGCACATGTACACGCACGCACGCACACACACATACACGCACTCACACACACACACACACACACACACACACACACACACACACACGCAAATGCACACATTAAATACATATTTACATATATACATACGTGTATATATGAATGCATTTATACAAACACACATATATAGATGTATATATATTTGATATAATTAAATACATATAACATGCATATAAACACATACACATAGACTTATATTCATACCTTTAAAAATACAAAAACTTATGAACATAATTTCATATCTGCATATATTTTTATAGTTAAACATAGTTACAGATTTGTATATAAATTTATTTATATTTTTTCCTATATACATGTAATTTTATCTGTTAAAAAATGTTCAATGAAATAGGCTTAAAATAAAATATACATGCGTGTGACATTTTCTTTAAAAAATACTTCATTTTTATTTATTCATCATTTTTTCCTATGTGTTTATTCTATAACATATAAAACTCTATATACTTTCAGTTATATTTTCAATATTTACAAAATATTGATTTCTTTTTTCAATATAGATACATATACTCTTAGTTGTATAGGTTTATAAGCATGTAGTTAATGTGCTTAAATAAGGAAGAATCATATTGTGACATTTATATATTTCCTCAAGGTCATTTGAGGCACAGATGAAGTGAAGTAGCTACCACTGCAAATTAGTATCAAATCTAAATCATAGATTTGATGTTTCCATCCAGATAATTCCTCTACATTAACATCAGGTTTACATTAACATCATTATCTGCCTACGACAAAGTGGGAAACCTTTCAGTTTTCATTTAATCTGCTAGATATTGTTGCTAAATAACCCTAAAATTACACTCTGCCATTTTAAGTATAGATAGATACATTGGATAGTATAATGTTAGATATGCTGTCAGTATAAAATGCAGGTGGTCATAGCTGGAGCACTTTTGATTATAGTCTGCTTGATTAAGTCAAGTTTTGTTGGGTGTAGTAGATCAACAACAGCAATGATAACAATAATAACCAATTATGTATACGTACTAAAGTATATTATACATGACAGATTTGAGAGCATTATCCTTTAAAAGGTAACTAAATACCTGTCACAATAAAGAAGTTATAAGTTTTAAAGGTTTTATTAAGGAAGATTAGCAACTAGCATATTAAAGAAAATATACCCATTTAACTGGATTACAACCAGAAGCAAACAAACTTTCTTGAATGTCACATTTAGTTGTCATGTCCCACCTATTTCCTCTCTATACTCTGGTGTTTTTGATTACTTCATAGAAGTTCTTTTCTTTCTTTTTAGGGTGGGGGATAAAAGAATGCGATTTGGCATCACTTATGGTTGCCATTTTGTTTACAATTTTTCTGTCTCCATTAGGACTTATAAGAGCTAAGATATTTTATTCTTCATCAAGTATTTTTATATGACATATATGTTTCCGAAACTAGTATCTTTTACATTAGTTGATATTATTATTGTTGTTTAGCCCTGTTTAAGGAGACCTGTGATCATAGACAATCCAGTCATGGCCTTTTCTTCTTTTTGGTTAAATGATTCTAAAACTATACTGTTCAGCACATCCTTCTATTTTTAAAGACAGCGAGATCATTGCCAGTGCCGATAGACTAGCTCCTGTGCAGGTGGCACGCAAAACGCACCATTTCGAGTGTGGCTGTCGCCAGTTCCGCCTGACTGGCCCTCATGCCGGTGGCACGTAAAACACCCACTACACTCTCGGAGTGGTTGGCATTAGGAAGGGAATCCAGCTGTAGAAACTCTGCCAGAAGAGATTGGAGCCTGGTGTCGCCTCTTGGTCCACCAGTCCTCAGTCAAATCGTCCAACCCATGCTAGCATGGAAAGCGGACGTCAAACGATGATGATGATGATGAATAGGATGTAGCTTTTAGCAATTTGAACCCCATTGTTGAGGCTCTCCCATTGGCTTACCTCTATCTTGATTTAGTTAATTAGCACCAAACCCAAAGCATATTAATGAATGGTTTTATGTAATGCTCATAAGATTTCTAAACATCCACTTAGACTAACCAAAATCATTTTTTGAATTAATGTTGTTCTCATCGCTTTACAGTCATGTTCTTATGCTTTCTGAGTCAGCTGCCTTTTCTAGAGTATGAGTCCTGCCACTGTGACTGTCTTTTGAAATTGTGTTTGAAAAATCTAGCATCATGAGATGAAACTTCATTACACCTTCCCATCTCTTCCTTGTCTTTTTCTTCAGTCCCATGTCTTTTTCGTCAGTCCTTATCCAAGTCTTTTCTCTTGCAAACTCCATTTCATTGTTTTTAGATTCATTTTTGTTTTTCTCATAGCTCATCTAAGCATTATCATTCAGGCACATTAGCATTACTCATCCAAAAGAGAAATATATTTTATTCCATTTCATTAGACAATGATATGTGAGTGTGTGTGTGTTTGTGTGTGTGTCCCATTGGTACGTAAAATGCACTAACTGAACATGATTGATGCCAGAGCTACCTAACAGTGCTATACATATATGTGTATATACATAAACAGAGACATTCTTGCATCCAGATTTTCCAACCCATACCAGCACGGGAATCAAGCATTGGACAAGGATGATGATGATGATAATAAGTCCAGACAATTTTTTGAAAAATAACTTTTATTAACCAACTTGTCATCTTCTATTGAAAGAACTGACCAGCTGTATAGATATAAACACATTTGTTCTTCTTTCTCTCTTCTTTCTTTCTTTCCTTCTCTTTTACATTGACACTCCTTTCAGATACACATGCACTCACACACACGCACTCACACACACACACACAAACACACCTTCTCTCTCACTTTCTCCCTGTTCCTCACCCTCTTTTACTATCCTATACACCCCACATTCATTTTTGTTTTTTGTTTTTCCCCCTCTCTCTCCACCCCTACACACTCAATAATATCATAAAAAGAGAGGAATCCCTTCAAAAAAATTTTAATCTGAAGAATCTATTAGAGTAGATGCAAGCACTAATATATGATTTATAAAAACATGTGACATATCAATAAAAATTTGTAGATGTACAACCATCCAGATCTCTGAGTACCTTATTATTTTTTCTAATAAATAATACTTGTACATCACCTCCAAGCCTTCTAATACACACACACACACACACACACACACACATATATATATATATATATATATGCACGTATATGTTTATATTCATGTAACACGTCTAGTTTTATTATGAATGTTGTCTAGACTTAATGAATTCCTCTAATGGGAGAGTAAACTACTGATTTATGAAGATATCCAATATTTTCTCCAAGTCACATATAGCTTTAATAATATCCTTACATTTCACAATAAATTACATGAATACATATGCATGTAAACATTTAGTTTTCCAGTCACCATTGATAGGGCTTAAAACTGATATTAGTGTGATTAGAAACTGGACTATTTTGTCTTTCTGAATATTAACTAAGAATTGTTAAAAATTAAACAATTCTGATTTTCTATCCATTTATATTTTAGTCAAGAAAAATGTGTTTTAACCATGAATTTTTTAGATCCTCCTTGGCTGGTGACTCTGATGCAAATAATGTTTATTTGGTCAAGAAGATGCAGGTCCAGGACCTTCACTGATATCAAAATTAGTCTGTCAGTATTCTCCACTTGCATATCTTTTGCATGTGCTGACTCTTGAGTCGCTACTGTGGAAGCATGAGAAAATGAGGAGCAATCTAAACTAATTAAGATTAAGAAGTGTTCTGGCATACACAGACAAAGCTGATCTTTTGACCATCAGGTATAGTAAATTTAGCAGCTCTACACAATTTCTATCCACTTCTATTCATTTGCTAGGCTTGGGTCAACTTGAGTCTATAGTAAAGACAGTTGCTCAAGATGCCCTGCAGTGGGAACAAACTTCAGTCATCATGGTTGTGAGATTCTGTAAGACATTAAATAACATTTAGACTAACCACATTTGTCTTCATAAAATATATATAACAGAATTTGAACCGCTGAAAACAAAAAAGCACAGATCACTTATTATATGCAGAAATACAGTGCACTAAATCAGTGCACTAAATCAGTGCACTAAATCAAATCATGCATATTAGTGATATTCATTCTATTGACCTGGTTGTAATGAAATGCAAATTCTACCTTGGTGGGATTTAGACTTAGAAAGTATAAGGACATGACTGAATACTAATGCTCTACTATTCCTACCAACTCCCCATCCTTTCACTTACATGTATTATATTACAAATATTACCATGGTGAGAGTTTTCACATTATTCTTGTCTTATATGATAACAACAAAATATCTAACTAGATCTGCACAGTATCTCGCAGTTTGACAATATGATTTAAATGGAAATAAATGGGCATGAAATACATAGACAATGTCATGTGGCTGACAATGTACCAATACCATCATCATTATCATCGTCCTCATCATCATCATTATCATCATAATCGACATCATCATCAGTATTACCATCGTTGTCTTCATTTCCATTGAATCTAGCAAGATAGCAAACAATTATTTTCACCTCTAGCTAATGCCATTAGTGAATAAATGAAACTGTATATCCACCCAAAAGAAGCGATATTCCAGTGTAGAATCAATAACTTTCCATGAACTGTGTGATATGTGATATATGATAGGATACATATATATTCCGCTATTGACCTTTTTATCATTTCTAATCAGTTTTAACCATATTTGTGCTTCTCTTTTTGTGTGTCTGTTTTATATCAGGTTTTACTTTTCAATTTTCACCAGATTACGTTGTATAAGTAATAAATATATATTGCAACTTGGTCTGGTGAAAGACTTGCATTGAATACTTCTACTGACTGCTGAAAAAGTTCTGTTGACAGCTTGGAAATACTGCAATCCTGGGGATTCTCTTGTGGGGTGTGTAGAATTACATTGACTATAATAAGTTTGGTATGAGCTTTAAATGTCAATGGTTTAGGTCAGCTTTTCTCGCCTTGGGGTAAATTGTAACTGGATTTTCTCGAAGCTAGTCACAAATATCAATAAAATTTTGCATGCAAAGGGATGATTTTTATATTCTTTTACAAAAACCACAGCTTGCTATGTTTATAATCATCAGTTGATAAACAGAATAGTTTGAGATTTTCATCACTTTACCAAGGTTTCGTTGTGTTTGTGGCTTATACACTCAACTCTTAGTTGCTCAGACCAACTTCCAACTTTCTGGGGAAAATAATTGCATATAGAGTCACAATAATTTCTACTTTGAGATGAAGAGAATATATACATACATACACTTATGTGAGTGTGTGTGTGTGTGTGTGTGTATACCTATGCAATACACATGTATATATATATATATATATATATATATATATGTATACACACTGTAAAGTGGTTGGCGTTTGGAAAGGCATCCAGCTTTAGAAACCTTGCCAAAACTGACCTCGCCAGTACTTGTGCCATGTAAAAAGCACTAAGTCTATTCTGCTGAGTGGTTGGTGTTGGGAAGGGCATCCAGCTGTTAAAATCCCACCAAAACAGTCACAGAGGTCTGGTGCAGGCTTGTGCCTGTCCACCTCTTGTGAATCCATCCTATCCATACTAGCATAGAAAGCAGCCATCAAACGATGATGATGATGGTGATATTTGAATACCATGCATCCATTTCCAAGTATATATGTGTGTATGTGTATGTGTATGTATGTATATATA
>NC_068988.1:48157690-48163024 GCF_001194135.2 Octopus bimaculoides | reverse complement strand
TATATATATATATATATATATATATATATATATATATATATATATATACACATACATACACACACATACACGCACATGAATGAATAAGGCACCTTGAGCATTGAGTGATGTGGGTGGCATTACATAGGGTGTCCAGCCATGGAAAGCCTGGAGCTTCAGGCTCTATACAGATAGATCAAAGAAGTGGCTATGTGATAAGTAGAGCTTGCTTCCCAACCACATGATTTTGGGTTCAGTTCTACCGCGCGGCGTCTTGGGCAAGTGTCTTATACTATAGCCTCGGGCTGACCAAAGTCTTGTGAGTGAATAGCCAACTGACACCTTCCGACTTTACTGTGAACTAATAAGGACTTCACTCGACTCTGAACTTCTGAACTCACTCAGATCAGTAGTATTTATAGTTTACTAGGTCCAATCTATCTCTGAAAAGGGGGCTTTGTAACTCTCATCACAACAAAAATCAAAGCACAAGTTTACATATTCTCCCCACATGGTCTAGAGCAGGGGTTTTCAAACTGTGGTCCGCAGACCACAGGGGGGCCGCAAGGACAAGACAGGGGGTCCGTGGACAGCAAATATTTTTATGGGGAATTTGATTTTATATATGTTTTTTAATCGAAATCTTTTAATTGACAATAAACCTATTTGTTAAATACTGTTAAATAAATAAATGTAAAAATATATGTTATTTTAAGCAAATATTTATGTATAAATTTCATAAGCGTTTATAAGGGGGTCTCTAAGGTAAAGCCTGAAACATAGAGGGGTCTGCAAGTCAAAAAGTTTGAAAACCCTTGGTCTAGGGGACTTCATAGCTAGCCAAAAATGAAACAGTCTGAGGTCAATATTGGAGAACTTTCAGAAGACAGTTAGGGTTGGAAATAATCGTAGTTGAGGTAGAGCTCCCATCTTACCTAGCTAAATACATTTTTACCCCCGTGTGGGTGTCTTGGCATGTTTGTATTTGTATTTTTGTGTATCAAAAATTGATGTATTTTATTACGTTTCCTCTTTCTTTCCATTAATTGTGTGTGTGTGTGTGTGTAGGTTATACTACTCTGCTAGTATAAAATGTTTTGTATTCTGTGTTTGGGCCCTTGTGGCCAATAAAGAAATGATTATTATTATTATTGTATTATTTATGCATTATTGTTATTAAAATATTGAATTTCATTTATATATATTTACTGTGTTATATACATGCCCACACTTACATATATACATACATGCATTCATAAATACCTACATACATATATAAATATATACATGTATGTATGTATGTATGTATAAACAACTAAATTTCTATTAAATCTGTTTGCAAACAAGCATAATAGTTTTATGGTTTTCCTTTAGTTATTATTAATAAAAATAAAAATGTATTTATAAAAATTGTGCATAACTTTACCAATAATGTCAGTAATAATAATAATAACAATAGCAATAAAAATAAGAAGAAGAAGAAGAAGAAGAAGAAGAAGAAGAAGAAGAAGAAGAATGACAATAATAACATTGATTGTTTCCCTATTGTTTTATTTTTACTCACTATAATAATGATGATATTAATAATAATTTCTGCTTTTAGTAGGATACAGAAATGATGATGATGATGATTGTATTATGGGGCTGGTTGTAGTGATGGTATACATAATGATGATAATGATGATTCATAATAGTAGTGGTGGTGGGAGAATGTGGATAATGATGATGACAATGACAACAATGATGATGATGATAATTTCTTTCTAGTTATTTCTTTATTTGTTGATAGTAACGTAATGATTCTTAACAGGACTGAGAAGGAAAAAACTAAAAAAAACTCAGAAACTGCCATGAAAAACAATTTTTTTTTTATTTAATAAGTGATAAAAAAATAAAACAGAATGACATCAATAAAATTAAAAAAAACACTAAGCAATCCAATAAAATTCTACTATCAGCAACAATAATAGTAATGGTTTATTTTATTGGCCACTAGGGCCCAAGATTGTGAGGACAGTGCGAAAGTAAAATAGAAAACAACAAACAGGGAACAGTGGTGGCAAGGTGGGGAGAATCATATCAGCAATCACAATACATAGACATTAATACATAAAAATTAATAAATAGCAATAATATAAATGAAATAACAACAGAGGGTCCTTAAAATTAGATACAAACACGTAGGATATTCTGGGGTACCCTATGAACATAACCCATGAATACTCTGTTGTACCAAAGGTATTTCCTTCCAGATTTCGCTGCATACCTTTAACTGTGTAGGTTTGCTCATTAGGCATACCAATTTCTTCATTCTCACCCAACTTCTATAAACTGTTGCTGGAGGTCAGCAGCACCATTTCTAAACCAATCATCATCCTTTAGAATGATGATGAGGATCTTGAAGTTGATGCTGGACCTTACTGACCTCCCATGCAAAAATACATTGTTCATACAGAAGGTGTTGCTTGGTGTTAATCATCATCATCATCACCATCATCATCATCATCACCATCATCATCATCTGTTTTCTATGTTGGCATGTGTTTGACAGTTTGACAGGGGTTGGCTAGCCAGGGAGCTGTCCAGACTCCGACCGTCTGTTGTGGCATGGTTTCTATGGCTGAGTACTGAGTGCATTTTATGTGCCACCGGCATGAGTACATTCATGCAGCACCTGCACAAGTGCATTTTTTGTGAATCCGGCACCTGTAAAGGACTAGCCTGTATGTATGGATGATAATGATTTTACATAGTTTGACGTGTCTTATCAAGTACTGCAAATCACCACAACTCTCGGTCCTTTGTCATTTCGTCAGTAAGGTCCAGCATCAGAAGATCCTTTCTCTCCCTTTCATCCCACGTCTTCTTGGGTCTACCCCTTCCACATGTTCCCTCCACAATTAGAGATTGACACTTCTTGATGCAACTGTCCTCATCCATACACACCACATGACCACAGCAGCACAGTCTTCTCTCTTGCACACAACATCTGATGCCTCTTACACCCATTTTACCTCTGAAATCATTTACACCCTGTCATGTGCACACATTGACATTACCCATCCACCAGAGCAGTAAAAAAAAACAAACAAACAATACAATGAATAACCTTGAGGTTATGAAATGTCTTCTTAGATAAGTATAGATGTATAGCTGTATGCTAAAGAAGCTTAGCATGAAGCCCTGTGGTTTTGGGTTCAGTCACAATACATGGAACCTTGGTCAAGTGTTTTCTGCTGGGTATGTGCTGTGGTTTTTTGTGGTACACTTATTTTCACTGTATTGAAAGTGTTTTAAGTAGGATGTGTGCAGTGCCTAGTAGTACAATTTTCTGTATTTTATATATACTTGTAAGTGCTGGTGTTTTTGTTACGTATTTGTCTGAATGTATTTTTATCATACCTAATGCATCTACTATAATCAGAATTGTTTGTTTTTAGGCTCTACACTCGAGTTACCTCTATTTCCATATCTTTTCTTTCTGCTTTTAGGCTTCACATTCGAGTTACCTCTATTTCCAGATCTTTTATTATAATTATTATTATTATTATTATTAATATTATTAATGAGGCAACAAGCTGACAGAATTGTTAGTACACCTTTATGCTCTGAATTCAAATTCCACCAAGGCTGACAGTACTTTTCATTGTTGATAAACACTGGAGTCAATCTGATCGACTACTCCCCTCCTGCCAAAATGTTAGACCTTGTAGAAAGGATTGTTATTATTATTATCATCATCATCATCATCATCATCATCATCATCATTATTATTATTATTATTATTATTATTATTATTATTATTATTATTATTATTATTACTATTATTATTATTTTTGTATGTGAGTAGGGGGGGGGGCAGGTGTATATGCGTGTATGCATATGATTGTGCTTGCATTTGTCTGTTATCACTCAACAATTATTATTGATTTGTTTACGTCCTTGTAGCTTAATTTTGCAGCGAAGGGGGACAAAGGGAATAAGTGCCAGTTTTACATGTATGAAATGGGACTGATTCGATCGAATGAAGCTTTCAAAGTGTTACCCAAGTTGGATGCAATTCAGAATCTGAAACAAGCACAAGAATAAAAGAAGCAAAAGTATTTAAAAGTCTGGGCAGGATGGAAAACATTTTTTCTTCACTACCCTCTTTATTTTAATCATTCATATTATTAATATTCTTCCCCAAGTTTACATTGTCAATATTCCCAAGCATCTTATTCGTATTCTTGGAATAAATAAATATATTGTGTTTTCCAGTCCTTCACCAATGTTTTTCAACAATTACTGTTTACGTTTTTTCTTTCTCCTTTCTTTTTCTTTTTGTTTTCTAACCACAACTGAATTGCAAATTTTTAACCATTGTATTCAGTGACAGAAATCTGTTTAAAATAAAATCCAGCTAAAAAATCATTACTATTTTTAAATTAAAATTGTAGTTTTCATTCATTATTTTATAAAACAGATTCATGTTTATAAAATTTAATTTTTTAAAATCTTTATTGAATAGTTTCTTAGTTTTTCTAGTTTTGCTCCATACCATTTATTTTTCTATGAATTATATAAACCATTTTCTCATTACAATCATGCCAGCACTTGTGCCTCACAGATTATTTATTCTTTGTGAATGTATGAAAGGCTGCAGAGATCCAAAAAGTTTGAAATGGTGAGCTTAATTTACAATCACATGGCATCGTTTGAAAAACTTTAAAATTTTAAGTTTATAATTTCTACTCAATGATATAAAATATCATTCCATATACTAATGAAAGCCTTGCATGTGGAAGAAACTAAAAGTAGCTAGTCATATGTTTATATATCATGCTCTTTGTACAGGTTTCAGTCATTTGACGGTAGCCATGCTGGAGTACTGCCTTGAAGGGTTTTTAATTGAACATAGAATCCCCAGGACTTATTCCTTGTGAGCCTAGACTTATATCAATATTTTTTGCTGAACTGCTAGGTTACAGGACCTTAAATACACCAACACTGGTTGACAAAGTCAAACATATATATATATATATATATATATACATACACATATTTGACAGACTTCTTTTATTTTTCACCTACCAAATCCACTCACCAGAATTTGGTTGGCCTGAGACTTGCCCAAGGAGCCACACACTGGAAACGAACCCAGAACTATGTGGTTTGGAAACAAGCTTCTTACCACACATCTGCACCTGTATACATTTTTCAAGTACCACTCACAAAACTTCTTTTTCCAGTCTGAATCATCTTCAGTAAGAGCAAGGAGCGTGGGAAGATTTGTTTGAAACTCCTTCCAAAAATATTACATACATCCATATACATGCATACATACATCCATATACATATATACATGTGTATATA
>NC_068988.1:48155932-48156773 GCF_001194135.2 Octopus bimaculoides | reverse complement strand
TTATTTATACGATTTTTGGGCGTTCCATGTTCATCTCATTCATTCTTTGCAATGTTCTTTCTCTCTCTCTCATTTACACAGTCCAGGTTTGATTTCCTTCCGAACTCGCACACTTCGTTAATTTCCGTAAATAAATTTTCTATTATTTTTTTTTGACACGCCGTGTTCAGCTCTATGTATTCGTAGTGAATCAGACACGCACATGTGTGTTTCTGTATGTGTGTGAGTGAAGGGGTGTGTTGTGATGTCTACGTACATACATAAATACATATGCATACATATTTTCTGTGTGTATATCTGCACGTGTGTGTGTGAGAGAGAGAGAGAGAGACAGACATGCAGACAGACAGATAGATGTTTCAGTGACTCTCTCTCTCTCTCTCTCACACGCACACTCACACATACGTACAAGAAATGTATGACTATTTATGTATGTACGTATAATTGTCGACACACACATTCAACTCTCTCTCTCTCTGTCTGTCTGTCTCTCTCTCTCTCTCACACACACACACACAACACACACGCGCTTGCGCGCATATGCACGTGTGTCTTTGTAAATATGTTTGTATATATTTATGTATGTGTGTGTTTGTAAGAGACAGAGTGTGAGTGAGTCAAGGGGTGTGTTGTCATATGCATCCATCATTTTTGGATGTATGTGTGCGTGTGTATGTGTGTGAGACAGAGTGAGAGAGTGGTGTGTATGTAGTACTAGCAGAGGCACCCGGCGTTGCTCAGGAATGAAATTGTTGCTTATATACTTGAAGAAAAAAAGGCAAAATATGCTGTATAGAAATTTGAGGACATTCTGTAAATGGACTCTCAGATGAATGATGGC
>NC_068988.1:48147862-48155363 GCF_001194135.2 Octopus bimaculoides | reverse complement strand
TATATACATATATATATATATATATGTATATATATATATAAACACATATATATACACACGATGATTGCTTCATCTTGACAGATGCTAGCCTTCCCATCAATACACACACCATAACCCCATCGCACAGCACAATCACTCAGTTGATGAGCCCACAGATGACTTTTAAGATGAAATGCTGATTGACTGGGTTTAAAATACAAGTAACAGATAATATTCAAGTTGCTTCTCTACCTTTGCCCTTCTATTCTGAAGGAATGCTTTTGAAAACTAGCATATGTGTTTCAAGTCCAGATAAGTTTTGTGACATATGAGACAAGTCATAAGAGGCAGTTAGTGTTCAAGATTATTACTTACCTGGGCATTTCAATTTTCATGTGACTTCATATGATTCGTGTATCCTGCTTTTGACAACAGAACACGATCACGCATAATACATATCCAATATTCTCTGTTGATTTCAGTTGCATTTGTTCCTTTGTGACAGACCCTCCCAAGCATTGCAGCCAATCCTAACAGCACCTCTACACTTGTTCGAATCTAGAACATCAATTTCTCAATCACTTCTGTTCGTATCTAGTTTCTTCAGGTTTTCCTTCACACAGTATTATACCTTTTCCATGCCTTATTTTGTGGTCACTTACCAGAGCTGAGCTCACTACAAAAAAGACACTTTGGCAGTTGCCCATCTTTCATTCTAATAACATGTCCAGCCCATCTCATTTGTGCCAAGATAACATTATTCAATTCAGCTACAATATGCCATGTAGTATGAAATATTCTGCATCTAGTATGAAATATTCCCACTTGATTTACAAGATACATCTGAGACACTTCTGATGAAATTTCTCCAGCATTTTCATATGACACCTGTAAGTGGTCCACATCTCACTCAAATAAATAAGTGCAGTCAATACACACATTTATTAAACACTGATTTCTTTCTGCAGGGAAATACCTCTCTCTGCCCTTACTCGCTTTTCAAGCTTTCCAAATGCAACACTTCCCTATTCGATAGCATATATCTGCATCAAGACCACCATCTTTTGACAGTGTACTTCCAAGGTAAACAAAAGTGTCAATGATTTCTAATCTTGTTCCATTTACAAAAATGTTTGTCCTGATGTAGGAATAAACGTTACCTTGGTTTTTGATAAAATGGAAAGATTACAAATTGTGGTAGCAGTTGCTTTGCGCATTTCTCATTATGTTCACTAAAGGGTATCATTCTGTATTCTGGGAATGCAATCTGCTGTCAGTGCAGAGTGCATCTTCATTTAAGCGATAATCCTGTGGACCCTATGTAGTTTCGGTGGCAGCCCGAGCATCTTATAACATAAATCAGGTTTTCTAAAGCACAAGTAAAGTCAGAAAATCAAATCTGACTTTACTTGTGCTTCAGAAAACCTGATTTATAAAATAACAAAATGCATATTTATAATTTGGTTGAAATGGGTTTACAAAGTGCATTTATATTATAGTGATTAGAAATATGAAAACCAATGAAACTTGAAATCATGTCTTTTCACCCATGCATTGATGCTCAATATTTTTAAAAGTTTGCGACAGTTTGTAAAATCATTTTATTTCTGGTCCCCTACACTTTTCACATCTCTTTTGCGTGTTTTGATTTTTCTTTGGCTTAATTATGTTGTAAAATATCTTCTTTATTATATATACAAAGTATTGAGTGGTGATGCCTCATCTAAATCGTTTAGATTATTTTAATGTAAATTATGCAAAGCCTAGTTTATCATCTATAAGTTTGGCATGCAAATTAAGTTTATTGTTTAGGTTAAGTGTCAAGATATTCCATGCATGGAGCATTAAAAAAGGCTAGCAAAAACATATATGTATAGTGATAAATGATGATATTAGGCAACAGCTAATATTTATATTCATTTTGTCAGGAATCTTGGGAGACAACATAGGACGTATTTGCTTTTAGTCTTGTTTTTCTCAGAAAAGCATAAACTTCGCTGCACCTATTGAAATGGTAATGAAAGAAACACTAAGGAAATGTATAAGATTAATTTTTACTATTTAGTCAGAGAAGGAATGGCAGTATATGTAACCTTTTAGTTTCCAAGATCTCTGTAACTAACAATAGGAAGGGAGAATGTTGCAATAGAATTAACTTTGCTGACAGTACCTAAGGACCAGACAATGTGGTTAAACTGGACAATAGATAACACTAGCTATCAAAGAACCCAGAATGCAAAGATTCACAGTAAATTCCATAATAAATCTCTTACAATACTCTAACAATTCTGCAAATCTATTACATTGGACTGCATCGTTATTGAGCCTGAAGGGGTGAAAAGTAAAAGTTGATTTTGTTGGGATTTTTAACTCAGAATGCAAAGAGCTAGAACAAATACTGCAAGGCATTTGGTCCTCTGCTTGTATATTTTGTTGGTAATGGAAATCGATTTATTTTTAAATTGAACACTTCAGAGCTGAACCTGATAATAAAATATATTTACATTGTTAGAACAAGTGAATTTGGATTGAATTATTACAGTGTGTTCTCATATGAGAGTGTGAGTGTCTGAGAGGAGCCAAACCTATGTGTGTTTCAATTGTAAACACAATGAAGTATCAATGAAGAAACATCTTGAAATTTCTACTGTTTTTCATGAGTACATTGACAAAAACACTGCAACCATTGATTTACAAATGTATGGTTCTTCCTATTTTATCACTATGACAACTGTCTTTACGCTTCTGAACCAACTAGCTGTATATGCTCACAACCTATTCCATATAAATCCAAAAATTTTCATCCCGTTACATTTGCTGAATTTTATCTCTAAGATTCCAGGGAAAATGTTTCACAGCCCTTTCTATACAAAATTATTACTAACTGAAAACCATTTCTGTTTGCGTTTTTGTTTCTCTGTTGTTGGCTTCCTGAAGTTCATAGTAAACCTGAACTGCATCAACTTCAACACTTATAGTTTAGTTTAAGTATAACAGTCAGAACGTTTACTGTTATATGGTTCACCTCACCCATCACCTCAGATGAAATTTGTTGAATATAGAAACCTTTTCATTCGCAAGTTTGTGTTCTGTTCATGTGATTTGAAACTACAAGCCGTCATCTCTGTACAGATGTATTTCATATTGAGAGTAACAGTGAAGGTAAAACTTTTAGGAATAAACGTTCCTGGATATCACACTTAAAACTAGATCCACATCATCTAAGTCACTCCAGAATCCTCAATAGTATGCTATTGTCTATCTATATCCAATTCATTGAGTGCCATCAAATATATATCAATTAGGATCACCATAAGGACATGTTTATTATCTTTCAATGAATCCATCTTCACAAAGGTCATATAGATCTACCTATAACTAATACTGAAACAATAAAGTACTCACCAATGACAGCAGTGAAACCTAGACAATTTCTTCTCTCAAAATAGAAAACAATTTTAAATGGCCGTAAATGTCATAAGCTGAATAACAAAAGCAATGTTAACAAAGGTTGCTACAAATGCAAGAACATGTCTAGTGCTATCAAAAGACATAAAATATTACAACCAAATATAAAATGAAAGAATCCAATTTTCAATATAGATCTTTTATCCTTAAAGGCAAATGTCAAGAAAATATAATACATTCCATGGTGATGTTTCCACCAACAAGATATCAACAAATTACATAGGACTTATGGATCACTTCTTCAAAAGTTGCCAACACCAGCACAACAGGTTGTTTCATTATTGTAACCTGGAAAACATCACAGAAATGTCAATGTGGAACTGAAATTGAAATGTAAAAGGGGAGACCACCAGCAACAACAACAAATCTATGAATTGATCAAAGTGCTACAATTTCTGTCTTACAAAGAAACACTATATTATCCACTACTCTATAGCAACCTTAACTAATAACAAAAACACTAAACTAATTTTGACTTTCTGACACATACCCAAATGTTTCCTTGATAATTTCAAGAAATACACCTCCATAATTAATGACACTCTAAACAGCATCTTTAGTCTATTCTGCTTGTTTCCATTGGGCTGAAGTGTTTTATGAGCAGAAGAATTGAGTGACCAGAACCACAGACCAGCCTGTAATCATTGTAACCTTCACATATATTGACATATATTAGACACTGTGCATTATCAACATATAGTTGTATATTTTGATAAATTTATCATGAATAAAAGAGGTAAAATTTACATTTTTATTGAAATATGTTACTGGTTTCAACATAAAAGTGGAAAATGAATTGAATTAAATTTAATTAATCTTTTACGATAGTAGTATCCAAAGCACATTTTACATTTATTTTTTCATACAAAATTAATAAGACAGTAGTTGTTGGTCTCCTTCTGATGGCTGTGGAGTCAAGGTAGTTGTATCAATTTTAGCAGTGGCAGCTGCCCGTTGTTCCTTACTGGCCATGTTGATATCAAGAAGAGATTTGCAATTGTAGAAAAATCGTATGGTAGATTGCATTAGTTGTAGCAGAAACGACTCTATTAACCTTCCAAGTAGAAGCATCAATAACAGCTTAAGCAGTAGAATTTATCAATAGTGATGAAAATAATAGCTGTAGATGTAGTGGCCATAGCAGTAGTAGTAGTAGCAGCAGTAGTAGCATCAGCAGCAGTAATAGTAGTAACAGCAGCTACAACAGCAACAGTAACTTTAGTACCAGTAACCTTTTTTGCTGATAGTGGTTAAGAAGTATTCCGTTATGAATGCTACTTTTTTGCTGAAGCATTGCTGCTGTGATATGTTATTAGCAAATTGCTATAAGGGGAAGACTGCAAAATTTGGTAGTTTCTTACTGGTGCATGTATCTATATGTTCACTGAGTTCTAACTGTCTATCCCCTGGCATTTGAACTTGTGGTTTATGCTGCCATGTGTTGTCTTAAGGTTATCACAGTTTTCCCTATGTACTTCTCTTTATATTCTGACCATGTTAAGCATCATTTGGGTTAACAAATGTACAGGTAATTATATCTTTGTATATTGATTACCTGCACTCATTTGAAACATATACCACAACTGGATAGTCTACATATTTTGTTTTTGGTTCCATTGATTTTGCTTGAAATTTGGCCTTTGTTCACATTTCATTGATTAATTTGGGTTAACTTTGTTTCTCATAAAGGTATGTGCTTGAACAATTTGGTTCACCCTGGAGTCCATTTTCAGCCATTAGTATGTTTTGAAATATAATGTTGCAGGTCTTATTAATTTCAGAATAATGGGTACATACATGTAAGGTAAAACTTCCAATATGTGTCTTGTGTTAGAGCCTCAATATTAATTTTCTGGGTTTGGTATGTTCCATTACCACATAAGGATGTTAGCTGATTTTCTACCAAGGAAGGTATTCTTAACTTCTTGAAGTCATATGACATATATGTTTTAAACAGATACAATTTTATAATAGGCATACGTACATATAATAGTAATAATAATGATATATATGTATATATATGTGTGTATGTGTGTGTATATATATATATATATATATATATATATATATATACACACACACACACACACACACAAATATATATATGTGTATACACACACACACACACACACACACACATATATATATATATATATATATCATCATCATCATTGTTTAAGGTGTGCCTTCCATGTTAACATTTGTTGGACGATTTGACTGAGGACTGGCGAACCAGAAGGCTGCACCAGGCTCCACCCTCACTCCAAGATCAACAGATCATGTGATTTCAATCTGATTGGATCTCTTCAGTGGTAGGCACTCGTTTGCCAGGAATGGAAGTAGTCTAACATGATTTGCAATATATAGAAAATACAAACATTGATTGTATGACATTGTATTTTCTGTCTATTGCAAGCAAGATTAGACTACTGCTATGCCTGGCAAATAAGTGCCTACCACCAAAGAGATCCAATAAGATCAAAATCACGTGGTCTAGTGGTCTTGGAGCTAGGGTGGCAAGAGTTTTCTCCTGTTTGCAATAAATATTGAGTGCAAAAATGCTCTGAATAAACTAACTGGAGGAGATGTCTTCCTTGGGTTAAAACAGCAGTATCATCATCTCTTGTAGTACACCCACGTTAAAGTAGGGATAAACACTACCCTTTTGGTTCTTATACTGCTTCTATCTTGAACAGCATTTTTCTAATGGACTAGTTGTCTTTACATATACACATAAATACATAAACATGCATTTACATTTAAAATCACAAGTGTGATAAAAATGTTTCTGAAAGTCATGAGTGTTCTGTTGTTTTTTTGATTTTGTAAGCATGTCCATGTGTGTTTGACATTTGGAATTCAAAAAGGTGCCCAAGTTTGTTGTTGGAAAGATGGTGGATATATATCATATATAATTATTAAAAGGTAATAATTCATTAATTTATTGCTAATCAAGGTTTCTTGCTTCATTGAATGTGGGGTCAGCAAAAATATCAAATAACTTCAAATATAATAAGAAACACTTAGTAGAGTCAT
This sequence comes from Octopus bimaculoides, assembly GCF_001194135.2. NCBI lineage: Eukaryota > Metazoa > Mollusca > Cephalopoda > Octopoda > Octopodidae > Octopus > Octopus bimaculoides. The sequence goes on along the minus strand of NC_068988.1, from coordinate 48,148,880 downwards.
CACTTTAGAATCAGTGACTAACAATCTGTCATTAACCTCTCAGTTTGACTAACTAACATGTATTAAATATCAGAGAGAAGCAGTCACAAACGAGCTCTCAGTGACAAACAATTAGATTTCCAATGGATAACATTGCTTTTAATTCACTTCTATTTAATAAAAGTGGAGGCGCAATGGCCCAGTGCTTAGGGCAGCGGACTCGCGGTCATAAGATCATGGTTTCGATTCCCAGACCGGGCGTTGTGAGTATTTATTGAGCGAAAACACCTAAAGCTCCACGAGGCTCCAGCAGGGGATGGTGGCGAACCCTGCTGTACTCTTTCACCACAGCTTTCTCACACTCTTACTTCCTGTTTCTGTTGTGCCTGTAATTCAAAGGGTCAGCCTTGTCACACTGTGTCACGCTGAATATCCCCGAGAACTATGTTAAGGATACACGTGTCTGTGGAGTGCTCAGCCACATGCACGTTAATTTCACGAGCAGGCTGTTGCATTGATCCGATCAACTGGAACCCTCGACGTCGTAAGCGACGGAATGCCAACAACAGCAACAAACAACAATTTAATATAAACACAACTGGAACTGACCATCTGAGTTATTTTGCTTATATTTCTTATTGGATTGTGTTCTTGAACTGAAGCAATGTTGAGGAACTATCTGTAAGGGTTTTAACAAATTTAAATCAAACCCGCAAATAAGAGGTTGTGAAGAAGATTTCTTAGCTACGGCACCATTTCTGTATGTTTTATAACACGTGTACAGTAAAAGATATACACATGTACAGCTTATAAAAAATATATCAACACAAAAATACTTTTAAGTAAATGTTGATACATATTCATTGGCACATAAAAATCATGACTGAAAGATATGTGCACGTATTTAGGAATACACACAGAGAATCACACTCATCACACAAATAAATAAATGTAAGTAAATTATGGATGTATATATGTATATATATGCATACATACATACATATATATATGTATGTATGAATGTATAAATATATATATA
>NC_068988.1:48146151-48146727 GCF_001194135.2 Octopus bimaculoides | reverse complement strand
TATATATATATATACATATATATGTACATGTATATATATATATTTATATATATACATATATATGTACATGTATATATACAGTATGGCTCTACAGTTAAGCAGTTTGCTTTAAAACCGTGTGGCTTTGGGTTAAGTTCCATTGCATGGTACCTTGAGCAAGTGTCATCTACAATAGACTCATAGCGTTTAAAAACTTGTGACTGAAGTTTGTTAACTGGAACTGAAAGGCGTATGTTCTATATGTATATTGGTATGTGTGTGTGTGTGCGTGTGTGTGTATATGTGTGTGTGTGTGTGTTTATGCATGTTCATGTGTGCATACATGTATAAGTATGTATGTGTTAATGATAAATTCCATCATATCCTGTCTAGCAAGAAAATATATCTGATATTTGGTTATACTACCTTGCTTGGAAACAACTGAGGGTTAATGTTAGGAAGAAGGGTATCTGGCCACAGATAATCTGCCTCAATGAGTTACATCTAAGACAAGCCAGCATGGAAATGTAGATAATCAAATTGTGATTTTCTTGTATATATATATATATATATATATATATATATATATATATATAT
>NC_068988.1:48136798-48145202 GCF_001194135.2 Octopus bimaculoides | reverse complement strand
GAGTGGTTGGCGTTAGGAAAGGCATCCAGCTGTAGAAACTCTGCCAAATTAGATTGGAGCCTGGTGTTGCCATCCGGTTTCACCAGTCCTCAGTCAAATCGTCCAACCCATGCTAGCATGGAAAGCGGACGTTAAACGATGATGATGATGATGATGATGATAAAGATATATATACATATATATATATATATATATATATACAGATATACATATGCATATAAGTGTATATATTACATACCTCTCCCTCTCTCCCTATGAACACACACATATATCATCTTTGTTGTCATCATCATCCTTTTTTAATGCCTGTTCTTCATGCTGGCATGGATCAGACAGTTGGAGTGGAGGTGGGCAGCTGGAGAGCTGCCTGGATTCCATTTGTTTGTTTGGTGTGGTTTCTATGGCTGGATGTCCTTCCAAATGCCAACCACTTTATGGAGGGTACTGAGGCTTTTACCAGTGTACAAACACGGACAATGATTGCGTACAGGCAAATATATTAGTCACTGAAATTCCAATGTAGTCTGAGTTTGAAATTGTGCGTGTATGTTTTACAATTTTACAATATTACATACTATGGTAATACAAGTACTTTCATGCATTCTGTAATCTTCAGGTTTATGGTAGCAATATTAACTGATAGTTGTGTAACACAACTGTCAGTTAACATCCTTTGATATTTTGATTTATGTATCTATGTATGCATGTATGTATGGCTTTTTTATGTATGTATTATGTATGTGCTTATGTCCTCTTAATTGTCATTTGATTTCTCATTTTTTTTAACTTCCACAAAAATAAACCACATTTAGCTGACAATTAAAAAGATTCTACAGCATGAACAAGAAGTAAACAGACATCCGAACATGCCAGATAAATTAGTTACAAATAGAAGAAAAAAATACAAAGTGAAAGCATTGAATTAATGGGCGTTTTAACAAAGTTTTCAGTGTAAGTAGGGTTGATGGTTATGCATAACAAGCAATCATGAAAGCGTTAATGTGATGCAGATGAATAAATGAAGTAATTCAACCACCCAAATTAACATAGGAAAGGGGTGTTTAACTTTTTTTTAAATTTATTTATTTATTTGTGAACTCATTTATTTATTTATTTATTTATATAGTGGGGATCACTTGCTCTTAGACATATTCATATATTAGAATACATTTGTGGAATCATAATAAATTTGGTCCACTCTAGCTCTCATTAGAACCTCTCCATACACTGGCCACAGGCTTGACATTGTCCTTACATTTCAAAATAAGATCTACCCTCTATATATTAAGAATAATTAAGCTTAATAAAATAGACATAGTGAATGTAAATTGGATGCCTCTAGTCTTAACTAACATCATTTCATCATCTTTCTTTCTAACTTTGCCTTTATTATGGTTTTATGTCTTCTTCTTCTTCTTCTTCCATCATCATCATCATCATCATCATCATCATCATCATCATCATCATCATCATCATCATCATTATCAGCATCATCATCATCGTTGGTGGTGGTGGTGGTGGTAGTAGTAGTAGTAATGGTTAATTTTTTTTTCCATGTGTATAATCCAAATTAAGATATATATTTATGTGTGTGCATGTATATATGATTGTGTGTGTGTGTGTGTGTGTAGATGTCACTCTCTAGTATATGTATATATGTATACACACGCACACACACACACACATACACACACACACACACGCACACACACACACACACACACACACACACATACATATAAGTACATATATATATTTCACTTTCGGATACAAGCAATTACTGGAAGATTCTAGAAGGGAAGTTTATTATTGAATAAGTTAGGAATATAGTTTAAACTTTTGGTTTCTTGCATTAATTGTCGGTTTCTCATGAGCACAATTTGCTTGTATGTTTGTTTTGTATGCATGTGTGATGAAAATGTGTGTGTCTGTGTGTGTATGGTTGTATTACATAACATTTTACTATGTGTATATGTATATATATATATATATATATACACGCACATGCACAAACACACATTGCTTACATTAATGTGCCTGCATGAAAGAAGATGTATGTCTATTGGAAATTTTGCATCTGTTTGTTGGTGCATATGTGTGTGTATGTATGTATGTGTATGTCTCTGTATGTGTACAGGTGTGTGAGTGTTTGTGGAGAGAGAGACATGTAGAGACAAAAAGCTGTTTTGCACATATGTATATACAGATATTTATGCTTGCATATTTGTATATGTTTCTATGAGTGTATATCACTATATCTATATATGTATTCGATAAATGCACACAAATAAAAATTGAGTAACACAAACACACATCCTATTTTCTCAATGTACATCTACATAAAACAAGGATGAATGCATACACACACACACATATCTATACAGAAGTGCTTCAAGGGTGTAATAGCACAAATTTGATCTTCAATAATTATGTATTTATAAATCATAATGTAGGTTTTTTTTGTTAATACTCTTTGTGTTATAGTTTTTACTGATCTTAATCTAATGGTACTCTTTGCTTCTCACTCACTCACCGTCTCTCTCTCTCTCTCTCTGTCAAATATATTCGCAGGTAATATATATTTATTCTCACAAACACCCACAATAAGATTTGCTTGACAGAAAGCAATTTGGATCCCTGTTTTATACACACACACACATACATACACCCTTACTCTTTACCCCTTAATACATATGTACATGAACATACATACATACATACGAACATACATACGAACGTATATGCATACATACATAGTAGCTGCTTTCTTCGATATGAGCAAAGCCACTGCTAGAAAGAATCCTTGAAATGAGACATTGATAATGCAATGTAAGACTCTTGCATGACTCTTGAGTCTAGCCAAAGCTTTGCACATTCTATTGCATAATGCACAGCTGTGCTGGCTGGCAGAAGGAACAGTTGCCCCAGTATGGATTATATTGACATGCCTTTTCAATCCTCCAACTGAAAAGCACATGTTTCCCCAGATTGCACATGTTCTGTTGTGAACAATAACCAAATCACAATTTACAAGGGGTGAGTTCTCTGATGGCTGACCAGATCTGCATGACTCAAGCATTTTCTCTTACACATCTGTTGTGTTTACGCTCCCAGACGATGAAGTAGACTAGTCCAATACGTAGATATAGAGGGAGAAGTCCAGGTGTTGAGTAGAGGTCATTCTAACATGCAATATAACAGTGGCAACATGGTGCAATATAATAGAGGTACAAAAATAGACATTTTCATATACTGATAGAGGAGATAACTACCTCACATCAAATCAGATAACTATATTAGTCTAGTTCTGTTTCAGATTACAAGCTCATCAATAATGACTGCTGGATGGTTTGGCTATATCCTGACTGTCAGTATATATGTATCTACCATATGAATTTACGGCTGATTTACCAAAATGCTAATGTGAATATTATAAATTAATGAAGGCAGCTATGCGCAATATAAAACCAAAAGGCAAAAATTCAATTGTCACTAATTGTAACTGAGGTTGCCAGGTAACGTCTATATTGTTAGAAATAATGGTTAAAAAATCATTAGTGCTACAAAGACGCATATCTTCATATGCTGACAGGGGAGATAACCTCCCTACAACTAGCAAGATCACTATACTAGTAGTGACTATTCCATTGTTATCAGTAAATATATTTGCCATATGAATCTATGGTTGATTCATAGATTATTTCTAGCAATATTGGTCCTACCTAGCACCCTCAGTCACAATTAGTAACAATTGGATTTTTCCTCTTTGGTTTTACATTGTGTATAGCTGTTTTTGTTATTTTATAATTTTCACTTCATCATTTTGCAAAATCAGCCACAGATTCATATGGTAAATATATATATACTGACAGTCAGGATTTAACCAAACTGTCCAGCAATGGAGTAGTCACCACAGATGAGCTTGTAATTTCAAGCAAAACTAGAGCTGTAAAGTGTTCTTGTTTGTTATAGGACAGTTAGCTCCCCTGTCAGTATATAAAAAATGTGCTTCATGGCAGCTCCAAGGGCGTTTTTAAATCTTATTTCTAGCTATGTAGGTGCTACCTGACACCCTTGGTCACAATTAGTGAAAATTGAATTTTTTCCTTTTGGTTTTGTATTGCATATGGCTGCCTTCCTTATATATATATATATAGAGAGAGAGAGATGGATAGATCAATAAATAGATAGATAGAGGGATGGAAAGATAGTTGCATATATATATATAAATGTATATATAAATATATGCATGCATATATATATGCATTTATATATACATATATATATATGTATACATATATATATGTATGTATATGTCTTTGTATATATATTTTCGTGTATATATACCCAAATATACGTATGCACATACTGTTATGCCATCACATTTATAAATGCATACATGTGTATATACATATAAAATCACACCCACACATACATATGTGTCTGTATTTCTGTGTATTTATGTGCATGTGTATGTGTGTGTGTGTAAACATACACGTTAATATTATTTGTTGTTAAATATTTCTATGGGAAGAAATCTTCAACTTGAAATAGAAATTGCCGAAGGTTATCGTTAGTTTGATCTCAGAACATGGTAAATGATTGCACCCTCTCCACCACAACTATCACATCCACCCACATAATCCATTAACCTTTCTGTTTCTTTGCAACCATCAACCACCATCGACCACTCTCAACCACCAGCACCAATTCTAGACTGGTTTTAAAGATTTATTGCTTAACTGTGGCAGTGATGGTGTAGAAATCAGGATTACATTGTTGTCATTGGTGGTGGTGGTGGTGGTGATGGTGTGGGTGGTGGTAGTGGTGGTGGTATCAGTGGTATTGGTAATGGTATTGGTGTTAGCACTATTAGTGAAGATGGTCATGAGAATGAGAATATTGAAAATGATGGTGTATTGATGGTAGTAGTGGTTGTGGTGGTGTTGGTGGTGTAATAATGATGTTGGTGTTGTTATTGGTGGTGTGGTGGTGATCGTGGTACGGGCAGCGGTAATGGTGGTAATAGTGATGGTGTTGGTGGTGGTGTTGGTGTTGTACTTGTGTTTGTGGTGGTGGTGGTGGTGGTTGCGGTGGTGGTGACATGTTGGTAGTGGTGGTGATGGTATGGTGGTTGTGGTAGTGAAGGTGGTGTTGATGATAGTAGTTTGGTCATGGTGGTAGTCGTAGTAGAAGTGGTTGTGGTGATAGTGGTGGTAACAGTAGAAGTTGTGATGATTGTGGTGGTATTGTAGGTGATGGTAATAGCAAAAGTAGTAGTAATAATGGTGGTGGTGATGGTGGTGGTGGTCGTCATCATGATGGGATGGCTGTGGTGGTGGTACTGTGCTGATGCTAGTAGTGTTGACAGTGATATGAGGTCCCGCTTAGTGTGATGGTAATACAATCTGGATGTTCTGGTGCTGGCAGTGATGGCATGGGTAGCAGTTGAATGGTGGTAATCATGACTGCACTGATGTTATGGCAGAGGTAATAGTGGTGTTGGAGTAGTGGTGGTAGTTCCAATAGCTTTGATGATCGTTAGTCAACAAGTTGCTGTGAATGTAGTATAACTGTGGTTATTTGCTACTAGAGGTGGTGGTGGTGGTGGTGGTGACAGAGGTGGCAATGGTGCCTGTGGTTGTGGTTGTGGTGGAAGGAATATGATTTAGTATAACAGAGATGGGACTGTGTCAAAGTGGTGGGCATTAAACATTGAAAGCTAAATGTTTGTGATTGCGGGGGATGATTGCTTCCACTATTAATCATGAAATGAGGTGAAGGTAGTAATAGCGGTAGCGGTTTGTGGTGATGATACTGGCAGTGTTAGGCAACAGATGGCAGTAAATACTAATTGGAGACATCCTGCTTCAGAAGGCCCATCCACACTTGAAAAAATGCACCCTAACACAAAGGTGGAGATTAAGCAGTTACAATATACACATATGGGTGTGTGTGTGTGTGTGTGTGTGTGTTACACTTCTTGATGTACTGAAATATGATGTAACTCTACAACTTGTCTGATCTACAACTTGTCAGAATAAAAGCTAGACTTTAAACGGTGAGAATGGTGATGATGATTATGATGATAACCTCAAATCTCAGATGTGAACATTTAATTGACACCACATAGGTAACTCTTCCTTCCACCATTTATTACACTGACCACCAATCACACCAATGGCCTCACTCTCTAATTCTTACTTCACGCTCTCTCTCATACCAACCAGTGTTTAGTAGTCTTTCAGCTTTCACAACTCACATTTCATTTATTAAATGCATATAATACAGCATGTATGAGTATTGTAAAGACCATTCAGGGGGAAAGCTTTTATAATATTTCTCTTGTAAAAAGGAGGTGAGCTGGCAGAATCATTAGCACGCTGGACAAAATGCTAAGTGGTATTTCACCCATCACTACGTTCTGAGTTTAAATTCTGCCAAGGTCGACTGTGTCTTTCGTCCTTTTGGGGTCAACAAATTAAGTACCAGTTGCATACTGGGGTCGATCTAATTGACTGACCTCCTCGACAAACAATTTTGGGCCTTGTGTCTAGAGTAGAAAAGAATATTTCTCTTATAAAATTTTCTGAAAAAGTGAACCTAATTTGTGAGCTTCATAACTCAAAAATTCATTGACTATTTCATTTTATTTATTCTATTTCAATTTTCCTATAATAACAGCAGAGACTAATTGCAATGCAAAGCATAAAAAAGAAATGAAGAACAGCATGGATGCTATTAAGAAATTTTTTCAATAAACATAATACTGGGCATTTAAAAACTATATGATATATTAAATAACATTGCATTGTATATGATAATATTTAAACAAAATTCAATAACTTTTTATTTCAGATTTTACCTATAATAATGGTAGTTTTGAGACTAGTTCTTTAATTGATTTATGAGATGTTTTTTTTTATTGTTTTCAAAACATCATTTTAATATATTAATGAATAAAATAATCTGTTTTACAAAATCATTTTAAATCCACAATTATTTTAGAATTAAATTAAAGCTCAGAGGGGTGTATTTTACTTATAAATATAGTTACTAACATGTTAAATCAAAATTTCTGATCATTATTAAATTCTGAATTGACTTCTTGTTTTTAAGTTAGTTATTCAAAATTGAAAGTTGGGTAATGACTGGAAGAATATGATCATAAATACAAGTAGCTGAAATGGCACTCCTCCGAAGTGTCTCTAGAGTAGCATATATATATATATGCATGTGTGTGTGTGTATATGTGTGTATATGTATGTATATATATGTGTGTATATATATTTATATATGCGAAGACCTGTTTGGAGCAAGTGAAATCGAAATTGAACCAAATTCGATGACTGGCACCTGTGCCAGTGGAGTGCTGACAGCACCATCCGAGTGGGATCACTGCCAGAGCAGCTGTCTGGCTTCCGTGCTGGTGGCATGTAAAAAGCACCATTTGAGCGTGATCGTTGGTATGTGAATAAAACATTCAAGCGGGGTGGTTGCCATTGTCGCTGGTGGCACGTAAAAATCACCATTTGAGCGTGGCCGTTGCCAGTACCACCAGACTCGCCCTCGTGCCGGTGGCACGTAAAGGCACCCACTACACTCTCAGAGTGGTTGGCGTTAGGAAGGGCATCCAGCTGTAGAAACTCTGCCAGATCAGATTGGAGCCTGGTGCAGCCATTTGGTTTGCCAGTTCTCAGCTAAATCGTCCAACCCATGCTAGCATTGAGAGCGGACATTAAACAATGATGATAATGATGATGATGATGATGATGATGATGATGATATATCATCATCATCATCATCATCATCATCATCGTTTAACGTCCGCTTTCCATGCTAGCATGGGTTGGACGATTTGACTGAGGACTGGTGAAACCGGATGGCAACACCAGGCTCCATATATATATATATATATATATATATATATATATAAACTGCTGCCCAGAGTTTCACATTTGACTTTGTCGGACAATTTAGATTGAGAACATCAATCTAAACTGTTATGAACAGGAACATTATGTGTGAGGCACATTGAGTGAGAGACCAACAAAACTCCTTGTAACATCAAAGATGAACCGAATGCAAGTTTTGTGATAGCATTCACCAACTTAAACAAGGGAACCATTCAGAAGAGTTGTAGGAGATTCTGAAGTCATCTGGAGCTGCTGCTGAAACCAATAATGCTTTTATTGAATAAATTTACTCTTTAGCATTTCAAGATAATTTTATACAATTTTGCTAAATATATCTGTTAAAATGAGATATCCATGTTATTTTCATTTTTGTGTAACTTATATGACAGTTTATTCACCGCACCCTGTATGTGTGTTTGTGTGCATGTGTGTGTGTGTGTGTGTGTGTGTGTGTGTGTGTATGTGTATATATATATATGTGTGTGTGT
>NC_068988.1:48127190-48136788 GCF_001194135.2 Octopus bimaculoides | reverse complement strand
ATGTGTATATATATATATGTGTGTGTGTATATATATATATATATATATATATATATATATACACACACATATACATATATATGCTCACATATATATATATGCATTTGTGTATTCGTTTTGTCAACACACGGCTTAACAGCTGGTATTGGTTTCTTTATGTCCTCATAACTTAGCAGTTCAACAAACGGACCTTTAGAATAAGTAACAAGCTTACAATACATACAGGTTTCAGTTTGTTCAACTATTGCTCTAAGGTGGTCACATTTTAATGACTGAATCAAGTAAAAGGGTCAAAATGTAAATGAATAACAAGGAAATGAAAGATCATTTATTACTTTTCTCGGCTTTCATCTTTATATCTTATTCTTCCAAGGCTGAATAGAAAGAAGTGATGCTAGAGCTGTGAAATTTTGCATGCATTAATTTCAAATCTCTTTATTAATAACTGCATTGTTTATTTCCACGTACATTAAGATTTGATTGGTCAAAGAAGACTTCAAATGTAGCAACTTCTCTTAAAATTGGACAAAATTTGGCATTGAGTGTTATCAAGTACCAACAGAAAAAGGCTTCAACTCTCAACAGCATTCATGCTGACATGTTTGATACAGTAGGAATGATGCTCCTGCTTTATCAACAGTGCAAAAGTGGACAGCAGAATAGAGGATGGGAAGAGAGAGTCTTGAATTTGACCCAAGTTCTGGATACCCTGCGACTGCTTCTAGCAAGGAAAACACTGATCATGTTCCCCACACGGTGATGAACGATAGGCAATGCTCAATAAATCAAACAACCAATACTATTAGTATATCCTAAGAAAGAGTTGAGAATATTCTGCACAATGAACTTGGCATAAGGAAGATTTCTACCCAGTGGGTGCTATGTCTTCTGACACCTGATCGAAAGCACACAAATCTGACCACATCATGGGAAGATTTGACTTTATCCAAGGCAGTTCTAGCTGGTTTCCTTGAACGTTTTCTGAGCCAGGATGAGTGTTGGCTTCATCACTTTGAGCCAGTGACAAAGAGACAATCCATTCTGTGGAAACATCCCTCTTCACCTGATCTAAATAAGGCCAAGGTTGTTTCATCTGCAGGAAAGTTGATGGCCTCAGGGATAATATAATACAGTCCTTGATATTCACTATGTTTGAAGGAAAATGGAGATTTCTGGTTGGAACACTTCCACCAAGGCAGACTTGGGGTTAAACAACAATAGCAATTACTCGACCATCACCACTACCATCCCATGAACCAACAAAGGAGTCACTAGATTATCATTCTATTTGCTAGAAATATTAACCAAATCTGTCCCAATCATACGTTATCCTATCTAGAAAAGAAGGACTTATTAGGTACACATGTCAGAAAAAAAAGATGTGATTGTCTCCCCTTGAACATCTTTGAGGACAGGTTAGCTCAGTTAGTGATAACTTGGTGCTAAAAGACACCAGCCTCATCAATCTTGGAGACCCAAGAAAGAGTTCAGGTGCAGTGCCTTTATTTCATTTCAGACGTATATATATTTGGCACTGAGTACAAGAAACAAATAGTTGATCAGTGTATACTATTTAGAACTTAGGATTAATACTTTTATACACAACAGCTTTTATTAATCAAAAATTGTGAGATACCAATTTGAAATTAAAACCATATTTAGGCATCGAGTGGAAGGATAGATCCTGAGACAATTGCCTGTCGAGAACGAAGAGAAAATCCATATCTGGATATTAATAATTCTAACTTCAACAATAGATAGTAGTACCACACTTGTGATAAAATGATTATGATATTCATTTGTGAGAGAATGGGTGTTGCAGAAAGAGAAATAGAGAGGTAGAGAGATAAGGAGAGAGAGGGGGGGGAAACAATGACAGAAGATAAATGTCATATATCTATATACAAAGAGGAGCTGTGATCTCTGCCCATATATAGATATATATTAACGCACATGCACACACACACACACACACACACACACACATGCATGCAGCCATATATACACTTTCAAATATATATGCATAGCATATGCATATTCACACACACACACACAACAAATATATTCACACATGCATACACACATATATGCACACGTAAAGTATAGGTAAATCATTGTTTTTAGTATGTTGTTTGTGGCAGTTTGCCAATTATGGTGTGCAAATGTGCAGAAAATGCATATGCTTCTTGTTAGCATATGCCTATATAATAGATAAACCGATAATTCATGGTATATTGGATAATATTAACAAACAATGTAACCGATATCCAAAATCTTTCTGACCAACACCCCAATCCTATTCCCTCACTCCCTACATTCTCCACTCACACAATGGTGTAATTCTTGGGTACATTCTGGGATGTATCAATCCATGCAGAAATGGGCTGTTGTGTGTTCTGCATGTGCGTAGTTACTGGCTTAGTTTTTGTTGTTTTATCCATAAGGAAGTATTTACAGATTTTAGAGTGTCGCAGCATGATTGTTCTGAGTTCTATAGACATTGTTGGTTGGCTTGTAGGTTGGCTTGTAGGTTGGCTTGTTGGTCGGTAGGATTATTTTCTTTCTTCATTTCTAAGTGGAAGATGTTTTCACTTCACTTACAACAACACACTACTAATGTCTTTGGGAAAGACGACAGCATTGTCAGAAGCTTCCATTTAATCTTTCACTTTCAAATATGCTTCAAATGCTTTATAACTACCTGGAGGAGACAACATCCTTTCAGCCTATTTTCCTTGATATTCACTAATACCACTATAATGAATTCACGTTTCCTGCTCCTCATATCTGCTATTGATTCTTAGTGTCAACAAGCAGAGTTTGCATAGTTTTGTTGGATTACTTTCAGGTCAGGGAACTTCAGAATTTCTTATGTGTCTTTGGGGAGTTCTGGCAGCTCAAGATAAACTTTACAGGTATCACTGGCTACATTGGAACCACTAGCAATCACACCTGACTGAAATACATGCAGGGTGTTGAAAATATATGAGGTATATACAAATTGGCTCTGGTGAAGGTGGTTGCATGAGAAATGCAATTGACCTCAAGCATGTTAAGGGCAGTGCCATGAATTGGAAAGTGTGGAATAAAATTATTACCAGGGTCCATCTTTCAGCAGCACTCACAGCAGGTGTATTTACGAAGTGAACAACCTTCTCCTTCAATCACCAGTTAGAGATTCAAGAGAAGAAAAGAGAGACTGCACAAGTGATGAAGGACAACGTGGGACATGGCTACGTTCAGTCTTCACTCTCTCTCACCTAGGTCACTTGTTAATGATGTGCTTATGTCAGTGAATTTGTATGTATTTTTCTCCCTTCTTCTCGTATGTTGGTTGATTGTAAACAAATAATATGACAACAGTGACTTGCTTATTACAGCTGAGTACAGAAATCCAAAATTAACTGTGCAAGTGTCTTGTATATAGAAACAAGACATTAGTTAAGGCTGGATTTAATGTTACAAAAAGAAATCTTTCTAGAGGTTTAAACTTGTACTTTGTCATTATGGAGTGGAATGTGCAATGGCCTCAGCAGACAAAATGGAAAAGATGTTGCCATGGAGGATGGCAAGAGAGGTTTGCTGGAACTGCCACTCTGACTTATGGGGGTCACACTTGCAGACAAATGTCTCATTGTTCATATTAAATTTGCTCGTAATTGGTTTCCAGTTTCTTGCATAATTATCCTGGTGATTCATTTGTTCAGTAGACTGAAGGATAGATACCTTGCTTGGAATCAGCTGAGAGAGTTGGTGTTGGAAATGATATCCAACAGTGAAAAATTCTCCAAAGGTCAAACAAGCTAGCAAGCATGGAAAAGTTGATGCCAAAGCGATGATGATGATGATGCTGATGATGATGATGATGATGATGATGATGATGATGATGATGATGATGATGGTGATGATGGTGATGATGGTGATGATGATGATGATGATGATGATGATGATTGATGGTGGTGGTGGTGGTGGTGGCGGCGGTGGTGGTGATGATGATGACAACGATGACTACGACAGTGACGATGAAGAGGAGGAGGAGGAGGAGGAGGGGGAATGAAAATATTGAGACAATCAGAAGTGTTTATTAGCAACTTCCAGTGTCAGCATACTTGCTGAAAAACTTATTGATGACTCTTTTATTTAGAAGGTCATGCCAGCCACATACTCACCTCTCTACTATTTGTACTCTCTTGCTAAAATTAGGAATCATTCTTATTAATATTAGTCTTAGCATCAGAATGATAGAAGAGAAATATTAGTAGGATAGTGAACAAAATAGCTCAAATCCTACTAGAGCTGAATCACATGATTGATAAATGAAAGTACCAATCAAAAAGAAAAAAAAAAAATTAGTGTTGTGTATCTGAAAGCTCATTATTCCAGAGCTTATCCTGGTTTCTACTGCATTATGTGAATGAGAGTACAAGAATTCCCATGGATAAAATATCAGTCCATCAAAATGTTAATCTCCAGCTACTGGCAAATATGTACAGCTGAGAAAATTGCAACATCAAAGTGAAAAGCTTTTCTCCAAGAACACAATGTACCATTGTGTCTGTGAATTGAACCCACAACCTTCAAATAACGATTTCACAACCTTAACCACTAGGCCGATTACCTTCATATGCCACTCAAATTTGGGTGCTGAAAGTGGGTTTTTTTTTTTTTTTACTTTTGATATTTAGCTACAAAATGTGCTGCCTTCTACTTATGTTAGAAATCAATATTATTTTTAGTACTGCTACATTAGTGAAGACTAGGTCTTTGGATTCACTTGTGAAACATATTTGGCAATACCATCTATTAATATTCCCCCATCCAGGATTTAACTTATCTGCAGTAATACTTTGATAGAGAAAAACAGTTGATGTTGTTAATGTTATCACTGCTGCTGCTGCTGCTGCTGCTGCTGTTGTTGTTGTTGTTGTTGTTGTTGTTGTTGTTGTTATTGTTGTTGTTGTGGTTGTTGGACTCCAAAGAAGGCATTGCAAGTGAAAGCTGTCAACCATCTCCATGAACCAATATTCTGCTATTGATGTATTTAATAATTTCTGAAGGAGAATGGAAGATCATAGGCTAAGGTGGTCAGCATTGCAATATCTGGTAATTACATCAGACTATAAATAGAAGATAAATAAGGAATCAAGTCGGTGTTGTATGGTAGAACAGGAAGGAAGAAATGAAAGAAAGAAAGAAAGAATGAAAGAAAGGAGGGAAAGAGAGAGAGAGAGAGAGGGTGATGAAGAAAGAAGAAAGTTCTAAAAAAAATGAGAAAAGAAAAGCTTAAGAAACACAAGAATAGAGAAGAAAATAGAAAAAAGTTAAAGAGGGAAAGAAACAAAAATAGAAGGAAGAAGAAGAAAAAATAGAAGTAAAAAGGAAGGAGAAAGTAAGGGGGAAAGAAAAGCTGAGAAAGAGAAGAAATGAGAAAGAAACAGAAAATAAGTATAGAATATACAAACGTTGCAAGTAAAGAAATTTCTTTCTTTGCAGTATTGGTGGAGTGGAGTGGTGGTGGTATGGTGGGGAGAGTGCTGAATGGAATGAAAACTGGATGATCACAGTTAAGAGAGAAAAATAAAGGAGAGAGACAGTAAAAATACAAGAATAAAGGAAGTAAAGAGAGAAAGTAGAAAAAAAAAGGCAAACAGGATACGTTTAGGGAAGGAGAAAGAAAAGAACAGAAGTCCAAGAAGTGTGGAATAATATATAAGGAGACTGTGGTTAGATTTGTGGTGAAAGTCACGTTTAAGCCAAGCCCCTTGAAGCTTCGTATTAGGTACTTCCATTAATGTTCCATGAAATGCCAATCTTAGATGTCTTTGCACCTTTAAGTCCAGGGACAGAGAAAATACCTGGGAATGGTATAGTACAATTGTACATAAGGACGGGGGGTGGGGTGGTAGTAGTAGCACAATTGTACAATTGTGCTACCCTCCCCACCACCATCTCCTTATATAGTTTGTGCTAACCATTCTTGCTATTGTCTCTGATCTATGATCATAGACTGATAGATTCTCTTCTTTGAAGTAATGAATTCCTGGTTCTGCTCTGCTGTATAATGCCAAAAGTGCTCCTACTAAGAGAAGAAAGGGAGAGAGAGAGGGTGGAGACAGAAAAAGAGAGAAAGACAGACAGACAGGTAGACAGAGAAACAGGGAGAAAGACACAGAGAGAGAGTGTATGTGAATTTCAGCCAAAAGCCAAATTAACTAGCCTACTATGAACACCAACTGATGACAATCAGAATGCCTAACATATATAGATGAGAGACATTTTTTATTTAAAACCCTGAAGCCTATACCTACTAGCTAAGTCTTATCTCACAGTAGTTGCAATGTAAGAGTGTTAGTGAAGAGGTTGCAGGTAGCATGATGACAATTTTGACACAGAATAATAAATGATTAAGTGAAGTTAGATTTTGTGTTTATGAATGGCTAATATGTGGCTTCCACACAGTAACCGCATTAGTTTCATCTCATGGCCTCAGATCAAATCACTTGCCATATCTCCAAACTTTGTGTGTGCCTACATGCATACGTGTGTATATTTGCACACACACACACACACACACACTTGACAACTATGAAAAATAAAACACTGGAAAGATAATTTTAAGATGGTCACAAGACATATTCGAAATGAAGGTATCTTGTTTAAAGTAATATAAATTACATAAGAGAAAGAAAGGAGGAAAGGTTGATCTAAGAGAAGGAGGGGGGAAAAGGGAGGATGAAGATAAGGAGGAAATAGTAAACAAAAAGGCAGTTGAAAATGTAAGAAAACAGAGCAGGTCAAGAGGAATGAAGAGAGAGAGAGAGAAAGAGTTTAGAAAAACAATAGAGAACAGAAAGAGTTGATTGAAAAGAAAACTGAAGTGAAGAAAGAAAGAAAGGAAGGAAGGAAAGACAAGAGTAAGAACAACACCAGCAGCAGCAGCAGCAAAATCAACAAAAGAAAAAAAACCGAAAATATTAATGGCAAGATCAAAAAACAAAATTGACTGCTTAAGGTTATGGTGGTTATGTACTGCCATGGAAAGCATCAGTTTAAAATATACATAAGATTGTTAAAAATTTTGTTTAAAAATGCAGGTATGGCTATGTGGTAAGGAGTCTGGTTCCCAACCATATGGATCCGGGTTCAGTCCCACTGTGATGCTTTGGTTAAGAGTCTTCTACTATAGCTTCAAACCGACCAAGGCCTCATGAGTGGATTTGGTAGATGGAAACTGAAAAAAGTCTACCGTGTGTATATATGATTGTGTGTGTGTGTGTGTGTGTGTGTGTGTGTGTGTGTGTGTGTGTGTGTGTGTGTACGTGTGTGTGTGTGTGTGTGTGCGGGCGCGCGGGGGGGGTGTCCAGCAACAGTGGCTGACATTCAGTGTTGGTATGTTTACATTGTGTAATTTACAGATTCAGTAAAAAAAACCAATAAAATTAATAGCATGCTTTAAAGAATTAATAGTTAAAGGGTTAAAATTCTTCAAGATGGTGCTCCAGCATGGCCATAGTCTAATGAGTGAAACAAGTAAAAAGTAGAAGATAAAATCTTAAAAGTATATACTAAAAAAATAGCGAATTAAAAGGTTTCATATATTATTTTGCACTGATCTGCTCCCTATGGAGCAGGATTTATTTTTATCACATATTTTTGGGGCCAATTTTATTCCATCAATATATAATTTGTCCTCTAAATATCATTTCTATTTATCTTTAGATAGCTTCCTTATGTCATATATTGCTTTATTGCCTGACGATCAGAAACGAGAACCTTGGTGTAAAGTTTTTAAAGCCTCCAATAATGTTTATGTGTATGTGCATGTGTGTGCATGTACCTATCTGTGTATGTGTACACACACATGTGTGCACACACAGACACACACACACACTAGTATAAAATAGTGAGAAAGAATGCTCGACACCACATAGAAGGATAAATATTCCTTATTTGTGGATTAAAAAGGTAATCAGTGGTTTCATATGGAAACAATATTGGAAACTATTTCCAAGTAGTCCACTTAAATAATTGTGGACATCTCTTCCACAGGAAACGATTAGTTGCCTTATTAATTTTCCAAATTTAAAAAAAGTCTGTGTAAGTACACACACACACGTATATATATATATATATATATATATACCTGCTAACTCCAAAAGTTTTTTATTCTCTCTCTGTTTATTTCCTCATGTACCTTCTCTGTTGAAGAGTGTAGGCTCAAAAGGTAAAAGACTTTCTCACCTTTCTGAGCATCAAGCTAATACACCTGCTTGTTGTTTATACAGTTAATGTTCTTGCAGCCGTTGGTTTTTGATCAGACAGTGTATGTGAAAATTCTGAAATATGATGTGCATGTGTCATAGGTAACTGCTCTATAACGTTTATAAGTCATACCTGGTGTACATAACTGAACCATCGTGCATATCAAAAATTATGTGCATTGGTAAATCTGTTTATTAGGAAAACTAAATCTTGGCGATGGAAAATATCTAGTACCCCAGTTCTCCCGATTAATGTCTTCACTGGTTCTTTCAGGATATGAAACGTCTCATTGAAATATAACCTAAACATTCATACACCATTATTATGTAGAATGATCGTACTCACAAGGCTTTGTTATTAAAACATATTCATAATTGCTATCCCTGGCTTTTGAAACGAATTGAAGCCAAGAGATCAAAGTAAGTTTCCCTACGATCTGAATAAGTATAAATACTGCGTGTATCATCTGTTGAATACATTTCAGTTGAGTCTTGTACAATTTTCTTCGATATCATTGGAATTTGGTTGAGTTATAGTTGCTCTTTATCTCATCATTACGGATAGGTGCATTTTTCCAAGCAGGCAGACTACGGGGTTCCTCTATTCGTAAAATTGGTTCTTGGAGTGAAAACTGTCTGGATGCATCTGTTAGGTAGTGGTGCGAGATCTAAAAATCGATGTTATCCAGACAAAACTAGCTGATCTTAATGTTATTAGCGTTGTAGAGTTTATTGTATTACTTATGTGTAGATGAGAAATGGCGTCTTACCAAGGAGAAAAAGATTTTGATTAAGTTGGTGGTTACATTCACATATATATATGAACTTATACACTCAGACACACACACGCATACCCATATGTATATACACGTGCTCGCGCGCGCGTGTGTATGTATGCATGCATGTATGTAGGTATGCTTCAATGGAAAATGATTTCATGGTTCTTCAGAAGATTTATCAGCTTTCGTAATGGAGTGTCATTCAAAAGCGAGAAGCAGAGAATACAATAGGGATATTTTATCATTACAGCTATTTTCTACAGTGTTATTAATTCCATTGTTTGTTCTTGTTATTGCTACTGCAGTCATGGTTGCTATTGTTATTTTGCTCCTCACACACTCACGTATTCACACGCACACATCATATATGTCTGTACATATGTGTGTGTGTGTGCGTGTGCGTATGCCTATATATACATGCATACATATGTTTGTGTCTAGTAATATTGATATGTATAGATATACACACACATTATGTTTCTGTCTATATATATATACATATACACATACGTATATAGATAATATGCCTATATATATATCTATATATATATATATATA
>NC_068988.1:48117673-48122583 GCF_001194135.2 Octopus bimaculoides | reverse complement strand
TACAAAGACCTGGAAATAGAGATAACTCGAATGTGGAATCCAAAAACAGAAACAATTCCTATTATAGTAGGTGCCTTAGGTATAATAAAAAAATATTCAGACAAATACATAACAAAAACACCAGGACTTACAAATATATATAACATACAGAAAATTGCACTACTGGATACTGCACACATTCTACGCAAAACACTTTCAATACAGTAAACATGAGAGCACCACAGCAAACCACAGCACATACCCAAGGCGCACAGAGCTGCGCTCGGTAGTGAAGTGAAAGCACGTTATAAAAATAAAACTACTGAACAATAATAATAATAATAATAATAATAATAATAATAATAGTGTTCTAGTGCTTAATTTAAGATGGAATTCGGACTCAAGGAGTGTGGTGTAATGCGTCTGAAAATGAAGGCTACAAGTACCTTAGCAGTGAAATCGTGGAGACGGAAATGAAATAACAGCTGAAGAAAGAGTATTTCCTAAGATCATGATTGGTGTTGCGGTCAACATCGAATGGATGGAATAAATTCAAAGCAGTGTGTGATAATATCACTTAGGTATGGAGCGGGAGTGATAAACTTGCACAAAAATAAGAAGAAATGAACTGATAAATAAGGACCCGAAGACAGGGAAATTATTGCCGTTGGACAGAATATTTCATCCTAAGAGTAACACTGATTGGATATACTTGTCCAGAAGAAAGGGTGGGAGATTTTTAATCAGTTATCAAGAATGTGTTGAATCAGAAGAAAATATATTAGGGTAGTATGTAAAAATGCTATGGTACTCTTGCTGGTGCATGTGAAGATGTCTGGCATCGTCAAAACTTATAATTCTGTTGAGAAAGTTAGATTCTAGGATGCAAAATTTATGAAAAATGAAATGATTTGGAAAGAAAAATTGTATGGTCAGTTTGCTAGAGATACGAGCGCAAAAACAGATACAGAAAGCCGATGATTATGGATACCGAGGAGTAACCTGAAGATAGAAACAGAAGCACTTACATGTGCGGCACTAAAAGGAACTTTGAAGGCACACTATGTGAAGTGCAGAATTGATAAAACATATGAGTGACAAATAAAAAAAAAATGTGTGATGACAGAGATGAAACACTGTGGCGCTTTGTTAGTGAATACCTGAAATTGACACAGCGTGAATACAAAAGGTGACATGACAGTGCTGAATGCATGAATGCTGCCACCACTACCACTACTGGAGTTACTGCCACCGCCAACCATAACAATAAGGAAAAAATATGTTGGCACTCCGTCGCTTACGACGTCGAGGGTTCCAGTTGATCCGATCAACGGAACAGCCTGCTCCTGAAATTAACGTGTAAGTGGCTGAGCACTCCACAGACACGTGTACCCTTAACATAGTTCTCGGGGAAATTCAGCGTGACACAGAGTGACAAGGCTGGCCCTTTAAATTACAGGCACAACAGAAACAAGAAGTAAGAGTGAGAGAAAGTTATGGTGAAAGAGTACAGCAGGGTTCTCCACCATCCCCCGTCGGAGCCACGTGGAGCTTTAGGTGTTTTTGCTCAATAAACACTCACAACGCCCGGTCTGGGAATCCAAACCGCAATCCTATGACCGCCTTTCCGCTACCCTAAACACTGGGCCATTGCGCCTCCACAAAGAAAAACTACAAACAAGAACAAAAACAGCAGCAACGACAGTGGCAGTAACCACCAGAGACACCACTAAAACTACAAACTGTAGCAGCAGGAGTAGACAGCGGGATCAACAGCAGCAGCAAAAGTAGAGACAGTCTCAACAGCAAGGACATCAACAATGGTGGTAGTCTTAATGCCGGCAGAGCACAGAACAATAACACTCCAACAGCAACAATGGCATGGCTTTCTTCACTAGAGTAGTCTCCACAAGAGAACTATAATGTCTCTCCTTGCAAAATAAGTGCGAGAAATTATCCGATCTCGATTCAGTTACGAAAACTGATAGAAATGTATGCTCCCTCCTGAAACTCATGCTGTAATTGCTAGAAAGACTTTACTGTATCATTGCAAGAATTTAACAAACTTGTTGCTTGGAGGGCTACGAATTCATGAGTAGAAAGGGCCTTCTGTATTGTATGATAGGATATAGAATATATATTGAATGCAAGGCAGTTTGGTAGAGCCGAACTTTTATTTAAGATTGAGGCCTTCACAGTACAACATTCAGGGGTCACTCGCAACAGTGAAGACGACAATTCCGAAGTCCCACGATAGTGTGATCACTGACGGATATTGACATGTATAGTTTTGAAGGGGATGGAAATCCTATTGCAAGGAAAAGAAAGAAGTAGGAGATCTGGTATGAGACTAGAGATCCTTCTCCGTGTAAATTTCGGGCACCTAAAAATGATCACAGACCTTATATGCCTACCGAATAGGGCAAAACCACACATAATTGTGGAGAGCAGGTGACTAAGAAGCCGTACCTGTGGAAAGTTGTCCATCTCAGAGGTTCTGTCTATACAAGCAAGACAAGATATGGTAAAGAAAGTTTCTCCATTGTTGTAGATACCATCATTGCAAAAACCACCAGCAACAACAACTGCGACGTCGACAACAAGAACAACAACAGTATGCAACAACATAAATAGTAGTAACAGTAGGAGCAAAAAAAGAGCAACAATAAAAACAAAACAACTCTAGCAACATCAACAATAGCAACAACATCTGCAACCATAATAAAATGTAAATGTTAGATAATGGACATTGTTATTGTGGTTATTTCACTCTAAATGAATGAACGTATTCCAAGAGTAATCAACTTGAGTTACTTTCAGCAATAGTCTACCCACGATTACATTATTAGATGGTATTCTTTTATAAACAATTGGAGTATTATTTAGTATTTGCTTGTGAATTTTGGTAGATCAAGCAACCATATAAAGACTTTCACTCATAGTATGAGAAATGATGCTGCTTATTTCCAAGTCAACCTTTAATTAAAAACATTCGATTCCTGTGATTTGGAACTGTTTGTCACTTTGCTTGAGGTAGTTGGGTTTAATTTGAAGGTGTTTGGCTATATCTACCAGATTGAATAGGCAAACACATAGATTTGCTACCATTAACTGGAGTGAGATGTTTCTTGTTTTTGCATTGTTTAATCCCTGGTCAATTCTGATTCATTCATTCTGATGAAAGCTGTTGCAGTTGTGAGTTTTAGGCAAACGGTGTATCTAGGATTGCATTACCTTATACATAATGCACAGCATGCTATTTTTGTTGTTTTAATCCATGTTATAACTGAAGTAAAGAAACTTATATTCAAAGGTTTATTAACTAAGACCATTCCACTTTTATTAGTTATAGTGTTGTGGATTTGGTTTGCTGGGAGCTGCATTATTTGGTCTGACAGCGTGCTGCTTCCAAATAAAACCAATCATGATATTAAGATTTTAGTAATATCTCTATTTGCAGATAGATGTTACAGTAGTTACATAAGCTGTTATGCTGAATAATAGTAGTTAATGTGTGAGAATGTAAGCTTGGCAAGAGTTGAGAATGTATACTTGGTGAGAATAGATCTTTTAATAGGCGGTCGGGTTGACGTAGCTGCAGTTATCTAAAAAATAGTTCTGCAATTTTATATCCTCCATGTCTTGAATTATAACTCTGATTTAGGGCAAAACTGAATGGAAATTTCCATTTGATCTCATCACAATACCAATACATGTGAATGATGATTGGTGGAAATATAGGCCAAGATCACCTGTACGTTGTGGCCTTCATCAGTTACTTCTCTAACAACGATTCAAATGCAGTGCACTGTCACAGTGTACCCTGGGCATTTACAGTGCACGATATCCAATAACTCCTCAAATAATAAAATGTCAGAGTTTGATTTCTAGCAAATTCGTGTCATTTCTAGCAGATGTAATAACCATGTAGCAATCTTTTATTTTTAGATACTGTTGCTATGTGAGTCCTGGTCAGCTCTGATCTAGCAGGCATGAGATCAAAAACATTCCAACCGTGACCATCTAGGTTTGTTTACTTATTTTGTATAAAAGAACATCTTGATCGATGAGTTCTTCGATTTTTGTAACATTAGTGCATGATTTGTGGAAATTTGACAACAGTTTCTGGCAGTGATGGAAATGAATCTAAAGAAATAGGAGTTCGCTAAAGACCAAGTTGCTGAGGATGAGAAGGTGGAACAAAATGTCATAAGCCAGCCAACACTGCGCATTGAGGAACGCCATCCTCTTACGTACACCAGCTACTATTACCATAATTGGTTTCTATCCGCGTAAGCAACCACACAGTGGTTTTCTGACTGTCTCATCTCAAAAGATATTGACAAGAAGAGGAGATTAAATCCCAAGTTTACTCTGATCCTGTACGAATGTGGTCAAAGTCAGTCTAGACAACTTGTCTTATTTTTGTCCTACGTGCTGGGGCTATTGGACCAAATTGTGAAATACACTATGTTCTAAGACGGTAGGGAAAATTTTCAAGTAAGTCTGATAAATCAACCTGTTATATCTTGCAAGTTAAGTAGCCTTGCAGAGGCGTAGTGATTGTCTCGTGTAGGGATGATGTAAGAAAGGAAGGCGCTAGAATGTGTTTGGTCATAAGCTGTCAGACATTATGACAATGCACAATATATCAGTGTAGACATCTAAAAAGCCAATACTTGCTCTGATTCCTTTTGATGTGTTCTGGCTAAAATGGAACTCTTTTTGTTCTGATCAGGTCGGTGTCGAAGTCAAGTATCAGACCACCTGTCAACCTGATACACACACACACACACACACACACGCGCACACACGCACACACACACACACACACACAAACACACACAAACACACACACACACACACACACACACGTATGTATGCGTGAATGTATATGCAAGCACATATATATATAAACATATGCATATATA
>NC_068988.1:48114915-48117079 GCF_001194135.2 Octopus bimaculoides | reverse complement strand
TTGTGATGATGGTGGTGATGATGGTGATTGTTATATAAAAAAATGTTATTTTTTGTTCAAGTCTAGGGTGGAGTTCGTTGGAGAAGAGAAATAAACTTCTTTGTCTTTGGTTTTCTAATAAAAAAAAAATAACAAATGACACAGCTGGTATCATATGTGCATATGTATGCAGACAGACATAAACATATTCACAGGCAAAACACACGCATATATATACATTGATGAATATGCGTGAGTGCGTGCGTTTGTGTATGCACGGTGTGTACATGCGTGCGGTGTGCGCGCGCGTGTGTGTGTGTTTGGAGGGTAATAGTTCTGTTTAAGTAAAAACTTAAGTTTTCTAATTTCAAGTTCAAACCTACATCTTGGTAACTAAAGGGAGAGGATGTCGCAAATAAGAAACATTATAAGTGCATTGTGAATAATTAACGAACCATCCTCATCTGTATGTGTATGTGTGTGTATGTATGTATATATATGTGAGTGTACATGTATACGCACACTCATGCATATATGAACTGATTTACACAAATCCAGTTTCATGCAGATGCGATCTTCAGGCGAGAAGTGTTACATTTCAATATGATTATTTATTTATATCCAGTGGAGTGGATACAGTCTTTTATTTCTGTCTAATGTTTGTATTGCTTGTTTGAATTTTTGTGTGTCGGTTGTATGGCTGTTATTTTTGGGTCTTAATTGGAAGCATTTTCAATGCGTGTTTGGCTAACTGTATTTTGTTTTGTGTTTCTTTTACTGGGTTTAGGAGAAAATTTTGCCGTCTCATCGCAATACCAATTATTTGTCGACACATTCATATCTGAACCCAGTTCTTGATAAGTGTTTATTTTATCGATTTCAGAAAGATAAAGGCTAAAGATAACCCCTGGAGAATTTGAATTCATATAAAGAAATGTGACTGATTACTGGAAGTCATTACATGCGATCACAAACTAATCTTTATACCTTTATAATAATAATACACACATACATATAAGAGCCTAAACATCAGTGTATTAAAAAGGTATGATTTGTAACCATATAGCACGAAGTTCTATCTCAGTGCAAGAGAGGAAAAATGTCTTGAAGTGTTGACTCCAGATGATCAATATCTTAGTAGAACGAAAATATGCAGAAGTTGATCATGTGTGTGTGTGTGTGTGTGTGTGTGTGTGTGTGTGTGTGTGTGTGTGCAGTGTGTGCAGTGCCGTTTTAAGTTCATGAACACACAGTGCAGTTGCTCAAGTGTCGCGCGAATCTAGGGATCCAATTCTGATGTACGTATGCTGTGATTTGCAGTCTATAAAAACTACAAGGTCCAGTGTTTTGATTTGCCCGGTAATCAATAAGGCTGCCAAGACGGTCCTGTGTTTGCGTGCGCACGTGTGCGTGTGCAACCATATTTTAGAACTGGAGCACATTTTGGATAGGTACATCATTTGGTTTTTATATAACCAGACGTGATTAAATGGTTAGTGTGAGGAAGGGTGCCCTGCTGCATAACAGTGATTCAAAAAGTTACCAACCTATACCACCAAAAAAAGACGTATGATTATGATGAAGATGATGGTGTGTGTGGGTGTATGTCTGTATTTCTTTATCTTGATGGAAATCAGCTATTTTGAATTATATTCCTTATACGTCAAAAAGTAACTTAACAATTCGATAAAGATAGAACGCTATAATCAGTGCCAAAAATGAAAAAGAATGATCGAATAATAATCCTCATGGCTAATGCCCCAGGTTGGGCATAGTCCAGTAACTGGAACCAGTGAAAGAATGAATGAATAAAAGAACGCACACACACACACACACTGTATTAAATGATATTTGGAAATTTTCAGCGTGACTTCAGTCTGCGATTAGGCTGGAAAACTTCAGCAATTACTAGTAAATTGCCATTTATAATAACACAAAAGAGACAGACACATTACTAACTCCTTACTTATAATGAAATATAAAATTGCACTTAATGCACAATTATCTGCTCCCAACAGCATTATACATACATCTATTCAAACAATACTTTAATTCAATATACTCCCATTAGTTGTTTAATTAACTTCGTCATTAGAACTTTCTCCTGTTCCTCTCTCTCTCTCACACACACACACACACACACACACACACACACACACACACACACACACACACACACACACAC
>NC_068988.1:48113047-48114556 GCF_001194135.2 Octopus bimaculoides | reverse complement strand
CCGCCGCCGCCGCCGCCGCCGCCGCTGCTGCCACCACCATCTTAACGACGATAGAGGTCTCTATGTGAACGTTTGGCCTAACAGAGATAACAGCAATATAGTCTCTGATGTGCAAGAAAGGTGTGATTGTCACGGCTGGAATGGTTCCAATGACAGTTTATTTGATTCGATCAGTTGACCTAAATTTAAACAATAATTTCAGTGTGCCAACGAAGAGGTTCTTATGCGGTTGCTCAAACTGCTAAAAGTTACGCTTGAATTTTACTCAAGCCACACATCACAGCTTAATAATACATTAGATCTCATCATCAACCTCACCATCATCGTCGTCGTCATCGTCGTCATTATCATCATCACAGTTTGGTGCAACGACAAGTTTTCCAGCTGATCCGATCAACAGAACAGCCTGCGCGTGAAATTAATCAGCACGTGGCTGAGCACTCCACAGACACGCATTCCCTCACTGTAGTTCTCAGTGAGACTCAGCGCGACATAGAATGCGACATGGCTAGCCCTTTGAATTACAGGTACAGTTTATTTTTACCAGCTGAGTGGTCGAGTAATGTGAAATAACGTGGCCTGGTCAAGACACAACGCGCTGCTGGGTATCGAACTCACAATCTTACAATCACGAGTCGAATACCCCAACCACTAAGTTATGGATCTTCACTTCAAAAACACACGCATGCACGCATATCCACATACACAAAGGCACGCGCACACACACACACACACGTGCATACACACATACACACAAACATGCACGAAATGGTATGGAGAAGTATGGAGCATGGGTTCCGCATGCTTTAAGTGACAACAAAATCAACGAGCCACAATCTCCGCTGGTTTGCTTGCTCGTCACTGCTCAACTCATGGACACAAGCAACGATTTCTTTACCGAATCGTTACTGGCGACGGAAAATGGTGCCTGTACATCAATATGAAGCAGCGTAAAGAATGGCTTAGCCCCGGTAAACAAGCTACACTGCGCGTGAAACAAGATCTTCATCCGCGTAAAACGATATTGTGCGTATGGTGGGACTGGGAAGGGATTATCCATTACGAATTGCTTGAACGGAACCAAACAATCAACGCGGAACTCCATCTTCAACAGATGGAACGACTCAACATGGCTATTCAAGAGTAAAAAAACCTAATCATTAGCATGGAGTTCTTCTGCTGCACGACAACGCCCGCCCTCATATCGCCAATATGACCAAGGAAGCCATTCAAACGCATAGGTGGGAAGTGCTGCCACACCCGCCGTACTCTCTTGATTTGGTACCAACGGATTTCCACCTCTTTCGATCTCTTTCAAATGCTATGCGCGGAGTTTCGTTCAATACTGATGCAGAATTGAGAGCTTGGTGGATCAATTTTTCGAGTCGAAATCGGGTGATTTCTACCAACGAGGTATTGTAAATCTTGTTGAACGTTGGGAAGAAATTGTAAACAACAAAGGTGAATACATTATTGATTAATTAGTTGTTATTTTTTATTAAACCTTTA
>NC_068988.1:48109427-48112909 GCF_001194135.2 Octopus bimaculoides | reverse complement strand
ATATATATATATATACACACGTATACGATTTGGGTGTAGGAAGTTTGTAAGATTCAAGCAGTGAGTGGCTGGTGCAGAGAGCGAAATATGGACAGTATACGGTAAGATACAATAAGAATTTATTAGCATCGAGAGTTACGCACTTTTTCCTCTATCGAGGTTGCGAAGAAATTCGATAAGCTAATAGTTTCTATATAGCTCGCAGTGCTAAAAATGCGAACAGAAATCTAAATTGAGGGAGTGGAGCAGGTAAAATGCACGCTACATATGTTTCCTAACTACACGAAGCCCTTGATGCAGTTGATATGTAATGAGCTCTGTCCAATGTAGCTAATCATCAAGTTAAGATTAACGTTATGAATATTACATTGTCGCCCCATTGTGCCATTAACTGAATAAACAACTTCAATAAATCTGCATAGACTCTTAAGCAGACGACAAAAGTAGATGCAAATGAAAACCACATCCCGAGAGACATCCATGCAAGAGAAACATATGTCGGGCCGATCTAAATTAAACGCGCGCGCGCACACACACACACACACACACACACACACACACATACACACACATTATGTGACATAAGATGTAGCTAAACTTATCAAGAAGGGCATCGGCAGCAAAATATTGCCTTAGAAAATAATAAAAAAAACAGGCAAAATTATGATTGTGTTGATGATACATATGTGTGCGTGTGTATGTGTATGTGTGTGTGATTGTGTGTGTGTAAATACATACACACGCACACATGCAGATAAAAGTTATAAATTCTACTCCGAGCTAATAAAAGGTGGGTATGATGATGATGATGATGATGATGATGATGATAAAGAAGAAGAAGAAGAAGAAGAAGAAGAAGAAGAAGAACAAGAAGAAGAAGAAGAAGAAGAAGAAGAAGAAGAAGAAGAAGAAGAAGAAGAAGAAGAAGAAGAAGAAGAATGGGAAGAAGTCGAGGAAGAGGGGAAGATGAAGAAGGGAACGACGACGACGACGTCGACGACAAGGTCGATGACGACGACGATGATGATGCAACGTGTAAAGAGTGCAAATAGTTTCAGCAATGATGATGAAAATGACAATTATAACGGTACTGATGATGATATCTTTAATTACACATAACAATGACGGTGACGACGATGATGACAAAGACGATGACTACGGCGACAACAACGATGTCATAATATCTGAAATAGTTAGCCATTTTTATTAGCTGTCTTCGACGTAACCCACACAACCCTTTGCACATAAATTCCCTCAACTCCAAATACAAGTACCGTTCGTAATCACATCCCAGTTTAAAACCTGCTAATGTAATTTATTTTATAACATGACAGTTTTTTTCTTTTTCTTTAAGCTGAATGAAAGTGGAGACTTTACGAATTTTTAAATGTTCAGATAATTAATATATTAGAAAGCTATATGGTACCCCCATCATCGTCTACACTTAATAAAAAAAAAAATTAACCCTCACCACCGCTGCTGCAAAAAGCAAAAACATGAGACGGATGTGCAATAACCGAACCTCCACCATACACACATACACATAGGGGGTGGGGAACAACTGATTAATCGATCGATCAATAATAATAATAATAATAATAACAGCAGCAATAATGTCGTGTGTAGGATGATGAACGGTATGAATTATGAAGTAACATTTCACATAAAGTATCTCCAAATTAGATTTACAGATTTAACGATGTCATTAACCACAGAGTGAAGATGAATAACAAAACTAAAAACGAAACAAATATACAGACAGATGAATGATTAACTAATAAAAAAATTAGCCTATCTTTTGAAATATATAAATGTGCGTATGTGTGTGAGTGCCCTATGCATCTGTTCATGTGTGTGTGTTGTGTGTGTGTATGATAAACATCTATACATTAATACATGTACATACACGTACACAGACATAAAAGCATAAATATAACATTAATATTTTATGTCTGCTTTCCAAGCTGGCGTGGGTTGGATAGATTGACCCGGTCTGAATCAGTGCTTATTTGGAGTTACTGACTTCGTAGATTAGTCGGGAACCACGCCTTAGTCACATATTTGTTTGTTTTTCATATGGTTCCTATGGCGGGAGACTCTTCAAAACTCTTGCAGAGTGTTCTGAGTACATTTTATCATTGCTGATAAAATATACTGGAATTGAAGGAGGAATTTGAATTTAAATAACCTGTCTTTTAACTGGGTTTCGGAGGCAACAAAAAAAAATGTTGGAAGAAGATCCAAAAGAAGATTAGTCTCCGCTTCAATATCATTTAAGTAATGTGATTAAATTTGGAGAGCCATATTCTTTACTCCAAAACATCTTGTTGTATGTATTTCAAATTGAGAACATTCCCAATGGTTTACACTGAACATGAGAAAGATAGATAAAAATACTATCCACTTTTTGAGAAAGAGATGTTGTTTGTCGAGCTTTATAGAAGACATGAATGATAATGTGGGAGTAGGGTAGTTTCTGGCTATTAAGTTCCCGAGAGTATTGAATTTCCAGAGATCCATGGGTAGAGACTCTGAATTTTTTGTTGCTAGTAGTAGTAGTTGTTTTTGTAGTGGTGGTGTTGGTAGTATTAGTAAATAATTATAAATTATACTCGATTAAATCAATCATAGATCAAATCTTCAGATACGACGTTGAAATACGAAGAATATAAGCATGTAGCGTGTATAAATACTCAAGAAAAACGCACCAATCAAGGAAGGAATCAGGAAAAAGAGGGTGATCGGGTGGGTAACAATAATGACATGGGTACTTAGTGGAGTAAATATTGTCAAAAGAGAAAGCATTTGTGTAGGTAAGGGATTCGAATCGTTACAAAGTACACGAACAGGAGGTCAGTAGAATGCCCTGAACGAAAATGAAATAAACGAAATCCCAACAACTTGTTCCCTGTTATTCTCTTGCACTGTATATGCTCTTCGTTCTATGTAACAGCTCTATGCAATATATTATGTTCATCAACCGGCTCACATAGCAGCGGGAGTATAATATAGGTACTATTCAGATCTGCGACCTTACACACTAAATTGTCACGCAACTATTTCCACACACACACACACATATATGTATGTATTTCATTTTGGGTTAACAAGGCAACCCATGGTTTCATGTAAGAATATTTACAATTGTTCAAGCATACCAACTGGAATTGCGTGTGTGTGTGTGTGTGTGTGTGTGTGTGTGTGTGTGTGCGTGCGTGCGTGCGTGCGTGCGTGCGTGCACTTGTGTGTGTGATTGAAGGTGGAAAAAATTTCATAAACTGTTGTTCAGAGTTTCATGCAACCGTTCATCAGATAGTTTTGAGAATCCAGAATAACGCAACTGTTGATAAATTGTTATGTGAAAGTCTAACCACTTGAGATATTTTTTCAGCTTCTATAAAATAGTAGCTTTATTCTATGTCTGGTAATTTCATACTATTTTCTCAAACTTGTTTTGCTCCTTTGTGCTAACATGAGTGTAT